>NC_056527.1:150695766-150718915 GCF_019175285.1 Sceloporus undulatus | reverse complement strand
GAGCTGAATCCAAGGAGGTAGTTTAATAGCACACCAAACTGCAAATCTTACAGTTCCATAGCACTGAGCCATGATTAAAATACTGTTTTCTATATTCTTCAGTAGATGGTGGTATTATCCTTTAGAGACTGTGGTCAAGTGATGATAAGGTCTTAAGTCTATGAATGCAAAAATTCTCCCTTTTGTACAAAATGTGGCTGAAGAAAATGGCAGGTCAGTTCCAAACGGAGGTTGCAGCTACACTGCAGAATAAATGCAGTTTGACACCACTTTAGCTGCGATGGCTCAGTGCCATGGAACGATGGGATCTGTAGTTTTGGGAGACATTTAACCTCCTCTGTCAGAGAGCTCTGGTGCCCCAAGAAGCTACAAATCCCAGGATTCTTTAAGTTGGGGCCATGACAAGTTAAAGCGATATCAAGCTGTATTAATTTTGCAGTGTGCCCAATATTTGTTCCAGCTTCCTGGTCAGGATTTGTGGTTCCTATATCTTTGCAGACTTGTGGCTCCCATATCACTGTTGATATATAAAATTGCTCCAATGGACCAAGAGGAAAAGAGAGGAAGAGAAAGGCTGAGAAGAAAAAACAACCCCGCCACGTTCTCCAGCTCCATTTTACGGGAATCCGAGCAAGAAATTCAATTCCACTCCTTTTGAAAGGGCCTTGCTTCTCATTTGGCTGGTCTGGAGATCAATGCTAGGCAAAAATGAATATCGGAGAGGAATGAGGCAGGGAATCAAATAAGTATCTGAGAGAAAAGGGGAAGGGCATCAATTTTATGCTGAAAAGAGAAAGAAGAAGAGTTGCTGAGGACAAATGAGAAACCTAGCCCTGAAGCACAATGGATGCGGCAAAAGAGGCAAAGACAAGAAAGTTCGGAAACCATTTTGTCTGCTTAGAGCTGCTGTGGAATGGTTCGGCAGATGCCCAAAAGGGACATTACTCCCCTTGGATGGAATAAAAGTGTAGTTAAGTAGATCACACAACTGACCTTTGGCCCCAGAGCCCCCCAAGTATGTGACTCAGAGGAGAAAAGATGTTTTGGGTCCCATTTGTAGTTGTTGTGTGCCTTCAGGTCGTTCCCAACTTATGGGGATCCTAAGGCAAACCTATCATGGGTTTTTCTTGGCAAGATTTATTTATTGTTATTATTATTATTATTATTATTAAACTTTATTTATAAAGCGCTGTAGGTTTACACAGCGCTGTACATAAAATAGAATAAAATAAAATGGACCTGCGAGTGGCATACATTCTAGAAAATGGAATATAATACAAAATTAATCCACAGTCTCATTCAACAAAAATATACAAACCACAGATTAAAATCCATACCTGCAGCATTTCAAAGATGAACACTGGGACATGTGTGGCCAGCGACATCAGATGGCAAAAGTTAATAGAGATTGCGTCTCCCTTACCCTTAATTCCCAAACCCCAAATATCCCAAAATCCAAAACTGTCCACATGGGTGGCTGAGAGAGTGACACCTTTGTTTTCTAATGGTTTAGTGTACACACACTTCGTTTCATGCACAACATTATTTAAAATATTGTGTATAAAAGATGTGTTTGAAACATAAATGAATGTCGTGTTTAGCAATGGGTCTCCATCTCTGAGATACCTCATTGTGTAAATGCAAATATTCCAAAATGCAACAAACTCCAAAATCCAAAACACATCTGGTCCCAAAGATTTTGGATCAGGAAGACTCAGCCTGCAATGAGGAAGAACAGACAAGCTTTGAAAGTCTGCAGAGGTTTGCTTTTGTCGGAGTCTATTGGGAAGGGCAAGATTCTTCTTTCTTTTCTACTATCTCTAGTAGCCTTTGAAAGCATAGTAGTAGCCTTTGCAACATGCAGGCAACCAAAACCACAATAGTTCAGAATGACAAATCTTCCTAAATCTGTCTTCACTGATGAAT
Organism: Sceloporus undulatus; assembly: GCF_019175285.1. Classification (NCBI taxonomy): domain Eukaryota; kingdom Metazoa; phylum Chordata; class Lepidosauria; order Squamata; family Phrynosomatidae; genus Sceloporus; species Sceloporus undulatus. Next base: position 150,716,989 of record NC_056527.1, on the reverse strand, counting down.
GCAAAGCATTACTTACAGACTCTTAAGTATGTCTGTCTGTTGTGTGCTTATTTCCAGGTTGCACGGGCGTTACCACGAACTGGCACCCCACGTGGTACCCATGGACTATACCAGGAACCCAGATGTTAGAGTACCTATGCAGCTGATAATAAACATGCCAGAGCTAAAGGTAATGCATTTCCAAATGAGAAGAACCCATATGTTCTTCCTTGGTAGGCCCTCTACCATAAAATCCTTGGTGGCAGAACTCTGTTTGGCCATGAGAATGCGTTAGGTTTGGGAAGAATGTTTGAAATCCTTCCATAAATGGTCAAAAATACATTTGTCATAAGAGTTTAGAAATCCTGTTCTGGAGAAGAGCCTGGCGTGATGAGGATTTTCACAGTCCAAAACCGATTCTTTGCAATACTATTTGCTCTTCCAAAAAACCTTTGTGTGAATCTTGCACTCACTCGGTCTCCAATTACAGCATTATCTGTGCAGGAATATTTCTGCTGTAATTGCGAAATGAGTGGGAAAATCACACTTGGTTTTATGAACACAGCCTTGCGAAGAAAATTTGTTTTGTTTCTTTGTGCAATAAAAATAGCAGCATGTGAATTTCGCACAGAAAAAGTCCTGAAATGCAAATAGTCTTCAAGCACTGCATAATTTATGAAGGCTTTCTCAGTGCAGGACGAAAGTTGCTAAAATGACTCACTGCTTCCTTTGAAAATGGACTCAGTGAAGAACAATATCCCCAGGATGTGCTTTTCCAGAGGGTGAGACTGAGGATTAAGATGCACAACAACAACAGCAAAGGATTCTCTACTCCGTCTTTGATCATAGTTGTTCCCTTTGCATCTGTCTGTAAAGCAGAGTTGGGAATCATGTGGCCCTCTGGAGATTGTTGGACTGCAACCCCCAGCATTCCTCACCATGGATTAGGAATTGCAATCCAGCAACAGCTGCATGATCCTCACTGCTGCTGTAGATTTTCCATCCCCTCTTCATAGTATGGATAATACTGGAGAATTGAGGCTAATTCCAACTCTTAGCCCCAAGTAGAGTAGATCCATTGAGTCAATGGGAATTTGGTAAGGCAACCACATCCCAATTGGTTCAGTGGGTCTGCTCCAGTTGGGGCTAACTGTTGGATCGAGTCCATGGATGGGAAGGGAAATGGCAGAATACAGTACATGGTTAAAGCGGTGTTAAGCTGCACTGTTTTTGTTTTTTACCTGTGAGAAGACATCTCTAGGTCCTCCAGTGCAATTCTGTGCTCAACATCCACCAGAGGATGGCCATAGAATAACACTGGAGGACCTACAAATGCCTAAAGAAGTGGGTCTAGTTCCTCCAGCATGACTCCATGGTCAACTTCCAACAGAGTCATGCTGGAGGACCTAGAGATTCCTAGAGAGAACGTATCAATTATATCCACAAATAATCAAGCCCGCAAAAGTCAATGCTGCAAATGTGGAGAGCTGGCTGTAATTGAACGTCAATAAGAATAATGGAATTGGACTTTGAAGCTCTCTTCTTACTGGAATTAGCCACAAAAAGTAGTTGTGCAGATCATAGCACATAGCTTGCTCAAGGTTTTAGCTTTAATACTTCACTGAGTGTTGGAAAGTGAGATGTGATTTGCTTTGATACAAAAGGGCCAGTGGACCTTCAAAACTCATCAGACCTTTTGCCCCTGAGCCATGCTGAATGTGTGATGAAGGGAATGGGAAACAAATTGAGGGCAGTGAAAGGTTTACTACTAATCTATAAACCTTTGAGTGATATACCAAGGATGATTATTCTTCCACAATGAGACTTTCATTTTTTAAAAAAAACCTATTGAGATGTAACACAGAAACGTTAATTTGTCCCATTCAGTCAGTGTAGCCAATGGCGAGGAATGCTAGAAAGTGGAACCCAAGACCATCAGGAGTCTCACCTCATCCCTAAACTCTAGTTTACAATATCTAGCTACTTTTTGAGTTCCCGGGATTTTTCTGTTAGGTCATTTGATGCCATTGCCTCTTTTGCAACATGGGTACCCCATGTCTCTCCTTTGCCCCATTTTCCCTTCCCTCTTCCATAGTGATGAAAGGCTTAACCTTACCTTTGTCCATAGCGTCCCATCAAGTCATTGGATCCTGGTTACTCTGACCTCCTCACAACCCTGAGGATTACTTTACATCCTATCTATGGCCTTGTAACTTCATATATTCCTAGGGCGATGAGCATCTCAGGACAGTATGCAGGAGTCTAGATTCCTTGATTCAGTCAACAGTTGAGACGGACAACTAATGAGTTAATTTTAGTGTTGGGTTTTGTGAGAAGGTCGGGGATGAAAGGAGGCCTTGACTTTGCACTGGGGTCGATTAGGGATCACACTGGTATGGGAGTGGTGCCAACAGATCATTGGTGGTATATATATGTAGATTTTTAGCCTTGTCACAGCTTTGTAGCATAGATACATCTCAAGATGCAGCTCATGAAATGATCTGCTCAAGTGCCATGTCATTGCAGGGATGTGGGACCATTGGCTGGGGTCTCTATATGAAACCAGAGTTCTTCTGGACCTTGAAGAACTCCCTTAATGTTTGGACTAAGCTCTGGAGTAGATTCACTGCCCCACTGACATGGGAGCTGGTAGATGGTGCTATTCAGAGGTAATTTCCTTCCCATCATACCATCTCCATGGTGTTGTCCTCCATGGTAGAAGCATCTGACTCCCAGGTTCATAACACACAATACTCAATAGCACCATGCTAGTCCTTCCAGAAGTATGACCCATAAAGTAGCCATAAAACAGAAAGCAGTTGATCCCCAAATCCTCAAATGATGCAGTGTTCCAACTCTTGGAAACAAATCTAGCTTCCTTCCAAATAAAATGGTGGACTTAAGCAAACATTCCACCTTGCTTTAAAAAGAGTGATGTTTAATTTCTTGGGTTTTTAAAAAAATACTACTAAGGTTCAACGGTTGGAAAATTTTACACAGTACTCACATGCGGACCAGGTTCATTACCTGCTTTTAAGTGTCCTGAATTCATCAGTTTGCAAACTGCTGTCACAGTAACTGGATCCAGTGGTAATGTACTCTCTTGTAAGGGAAACCAGTTGCTATCAGTGCGCAATATAGAAAGAGGAGAGACTGCCGGAGCCATGGTGAGACTGCTCTTTGAACGCTGTGCCTCTGCACACACATTACAACTGTTCAGGTAGCTTCAGTCCATGTTCTCATCTGGGCAAAGTAGGAGAAACCAAACTCTCTTCTCTATTTCCCAGCAATGGAAGCAGCATGCACTGTTTACCGAGATTGGAAAGTTACTGTCTTGGAGTATGATTCCCAGGATCTGGTGGCTATGATGTCTGAGAGACTCTCAGAACAGTAGCTTGGAAAAAAGTAACTTTCCCAAGGTTCAGTCATTTCACACCAGCCTAGCCCCATCAGTTGTGTTGTCTAAAGGATGATGAACATGGATGGAGGTCTAGAATATGAAGAATAGTCTTTTTAGCAACCAGCAGTATCTGCAGGACTCTTCTCCAGCCCCACATCTCAAATGAATTGATGCTCTTCCTATCCACTTTCTTCACTGTCCAGCTTTCACACCATACATAGAAAAATGGAAATTTAATTCAGTGACATGGACCATCCTAACTTTGGCATCTCGACCCTTGAGGATCTTGCTTAGTTCTTGACTGCAACCTCCATTCTGACTAAGGATTGAACCAAGTCATGGCAAATCTTGAATTATTATTTCAATGTCTTCATTGTCTGCTTTTCTGCAGGAAAATCCCTTCCGGGAAAGGATTGTCCACTCTTTTTCGGAGGTTGAAGATGGGAGCCTGAGCTTCAATGATTTTGTCGACATGTTCTCCGCACTCAGCGAAACGGCTCCCCGAGAGCTCAAAGCAACCTATGCCTTTAAGGTCTATGGTAAGGGCTTGGAATGGCATCTGATGTGAAAAGTGGCCAGCATTGTTGTAATAAAAAACAAGGATGACAACCAGCGCATTGCAAAATGCTCTGTTGTGTCCAGTCCAGCATATCTATACACACAACTACTGTATAAGCTGATCTCATGGACAAGTCTAGGGCAGGTTTTAGGGCCAAAGTTATGGATGTTGATATGACCCATGGAAAAGTTGAGGGTAAAACTTAGGGGCATGTAACAAAGGATGCAAAGGCCAAAGCAAGGGAAAATGATGCCCAAAAACGTAAAATAGTCTGGGAGGCATAACTGTTTTTGCTCACCCTAAAGGCTGAATGGATGAGGAAGGAACTATAGTAAATGATGGCTGTGAGATGTATGTGGAAGGAAATGAAGTGGGTCTAAAAAATGCACATATCAAAAAGTATGTAAAAGCAAGAGTTAAGGTGCAGTACAAGTGCTTATCAAAGTTGTAATCTGCCTTGGGTCCATATTGGTTGAAAGGTGGGATATAACTCAAATTAATGAACAATAAAAGACTTTTTCCCATGATCAGTCTTGAAATAACATTCAACTTTCTCTCCAGTTGGCTTTTGCCCATGAAATGTGAGTGACAATTGGTTCTTTCCCTCAAGGAAGAAAATGTCTTGAGACAACTTGGGTTATTGTTAGACAACTGAAGACTGGATCACTGTATTCCAGATCAACCAGGGATCTGTCAGTAGATCCAGGTATATCTTAGGCCCATGCCAGCATTATGCAGCAAATGATTTTTTAAAAAATAAATAAAGCTCAGGCTGTTGCCACACTGCAGAATTAATGCAGTTTGGCACCACTTCAACTGCCATGACTCCATCCTATGGAATCCTGGGATTTGCAGTTTCTTGTGGTACCAGAGCTCTCTGACTGTTGCTGCTGCAGTGTGCCTTCAAGTAGTTTCCAACTTATGGTGACCCTAAGATGAAGCTCTCATGGGATTTTTTTGGCCAGCTTTGTTCGGAGGTTTGCCATTGCCTTCCCCTGAGGCTGAGAGAGTGTGACTTGCCTAAGGTCACTCAGTGGGTTTCATGGCCCAGCTGGAAATCGAACCCTTGTCTACAGAGTCGTAGCCCAATGCTCAGACCACTATGCCCCATTGGTTCTCTACGGAGAAGGCTAAATATCTCAGAAGAGTACAAATCCCAGAGGTCCATAGCATTGAGTCATGGAAGTTAATGTGGTGTCAAACTCCATTAATTCTGCAGCATGGTTGCTTCTTGGAAGCTCTTGACTGGTGCCATAAAAAGCCATCAGCAAAAGAAGTACTGAATGTAGAACTGATCTAGCATCACCAATGGCTTTCAAAGCCCATTAAAATGTTGTTCTTGCTTTTATGAGTGGAGAGGGGGCATGCCAGTTCCCCAAACCTATTTTTCTTTTAAGACCCCAACACAGTTTCCTTATTACAGAATGACGGGGCGCCTGAATTTTTGCAAATCAATCCACGTTGACAGCTTTACTGCCTATTACCCAAGCTGCTAAATGTCATCCTGCAGCTTTATAATTCAATAGAGCCCATGCTAATCCTGCTTATTGGGCCAAGGACAATAAAATAAATGCTTGCAATGGCCTTTTAATCACCATCCTATTAAAGGTTTGTAGGATTGTGCACCAAGCCCTTGATATGGGAGATGGGGAAATGCCATCTTTTCCTGCTGTTTTGCAAAGCTGGATGGATGCATTTCAGACAGACAGATATATTTGTTTTCTGTTGTGTGTCATTCCAGCATCAAAAAGTGGCTCTTTTTCTTTTGGAATGTTATTTATTATAATTTTACAAATGTATAAAAAGCATATTCATCAGATAGTTAACAGGCGATTATATATTATACACATACAAAATATAACACTCCTCTTAGAAGTTTCTACTAAATGGCTTCCTTCTCCACTATCTTGCACCTAATCTACTCATCTTCTCTATTCCTGATTTGAAATATAACTTATGTTATATTTAACACAGTCCTCTTAGAACCTTTTCTATCTTGCAATTTAATTTATTTGCTCGTATACTGTATAAACCATTATACAAGTTCCCGCATCTTACAGCCACCTTGTTTTGCAATATTCCATTCTCTCTCAATTATATCTACTCTACATCTGTATGATTTCAATAAGAAGTTAATTTATCCATTTCTGTCGTTTCCAAGAGTCTTAGTAACCATTCAAGAAAAGAAATATTGACGAGTCTTACTATATTTAATATCAGCGGCCAGAATGAGAATAGCACAATACTGGAAAAAGAGGCTCTTTTAGTTTAGGATGACACTGGAGGAGAAGGTATTCCGATTAACAAATACTCTCTCCTCCAATCTTTTCATGTTTAGATTTTAACTGCGACAACTTCATCTGCAAATCTGATCTGGAGCAAACCCTCAACAAGCTGACAAAGGAGGACCTCACGGAAGAAGAGGTCACCTTGGTTTGCGAGAAGGTCATTGAAGAAGCTGACATGGATGCCGATGGCAAGCTTGGCTATTCCGATTTTGAAAACATGATTTCCAAAGCTCCAGATTTTCTCAGGTTAGAGGAATTGGCATGTCTCCCTCTTCGCCAAAAAACTCTTCTGGGTCTGATGCATGAGAGCATTGGTACTATTGGTTTGCAAAGGGATCTTGTAGCACCTTTGAGACTCACTGAAAGACTGGTAACCTGAACTTGCGTAGACTTGAGTCTACTTCCTCGGATGCATCTCATGCTACCTTTCTTTCAGTTATTCTCAAAGGTGCTACAAGATCCCTTGCATACTGGTTTTCCAGACTAACATGGCTATGTCTTTGAATTTTGGCACTATTGCGTTGTCTTGCAGATGGGGGAAAAGAAAGAATGAGGCATGAACAGAAATGGCATTAGGATAAGCCAACATTGCAAGACATCAGTATCCATAAAATGGGGTGGGTCACCTTTTTGTTTCTGACAAGGGTCACTTTCTTTTGTGTATAACTGACCATCTTACATAGATGGTGCTTGGGGCTAAGGCCACTGATGGACAAGGCAAGAGGCAGAATTAGCTGAGTCCTTGCCTTCTCTTTTTCTTACTTTCTGCCATCCTCCTCTTTCTCTCCTCCATTTCTTTCTCTTCCCTCCATCTTCTTCTCTGTCTACTTGGCTGCTAAGGAAAGGACAGATCACTCTTGCAGACTGATAATTTTTTAAAAGGCTTTTGACACCGAGTCCCATTTTTGGGAAAAAGGCAAAAGAAAAGGGACAATGTTAAAGTCATTTTTCTTTTTACAGATTAGCATTGTCACTTTTCTACTCCTTTGTGATTTATTTTTACAGCTTTGCCTGATGAAGAAGCCAGTGAGACTTTGAAAACCTGCATGATGCCTTTTCTGTATGTGGGTGGATTTGGGGTTTTGTTGCATTTTGCTGCAACCATCCCTGACCAAGGCTGCATCTGCACTGCAGAAACAATCCAGTTTGACACCACTTTAACTGCCATGGCTCAGTGCCATGGACTTGTGGGAATTGTTGCTTGTTGTGGCACCAAAGCTCTCCGATGGAGAAGGCTAAATGTCTCACAAAACTACAAATCCCAGAATTCTATAGCATTGAGCCATGGCAGTGAAAGTGGTGTCAACCTGGATTATTACCGCAGTGTGGATGAAGCATATATCACAAACAGTTCTTTTTGCCCAGAAACAATTCTTGGTCTTCTTCTTCATCCAAAATACAGGGCTGGCGCTTTCCTCCTCCTCTTGCAATCTATGAGATGCATGGTTTCATTTACTCCATAAAAGAGGGAGAGCTGGCGCCAGAGCGACTTGTCCTTCTTTGAATTACTGTCCCGCTGGTTCTGTATACTGTTACTTTCATTACTCCTTGTAATATCAGACAGCTCCAACTCGATGCATTTCAGCTGTCCCTGTTTATATCTCACAGGGAATGCATCGGATCTTCATTTCCTCTCTGTATCCTTGGGCTCCGTACAGACAGGCCAAAATAAAGCTGCTTTGGGTCACTTTGGAGGTATGCTATTTAAATGATAGCATAAGGACTGGATCAGGGCTTTGGCGTGGCTTCTGGACTCTTAGGACGCATGCATTATTTAAACAGCATACCTCCAAAGTGACCCGAAGCAGCTTTATTTTAGCCTGTCTGTATGGGCCCTTGGTTACTTTACACCCATTGATATCCTTTATGGTAGTTTTTATCCCCAATACAAAGAGACATAGGTCAGAATCCCTATGGGAATCGCTGGATATTTTTGTCAAAGAGACAGTGTTGCTGTTCAGTTCAAAGGTAGAAAAGTGGAGTTGTGCATGCAGCGCTATTGTGCATCTAGGTCCATGCACTGAGTTGCACATTGGGTTGTAGATTTCGTTGAGCAACACAAACAATGCAACACAAGGGTTGGGTTGCACAGTTGATGCACAACTCTACATGCAGAGATTTATGTTATGTGAACAAATGTAGGACTTTGGCCATAGACTGTTTTCTGACACTCTGTTGTTGAAGGGAATATATATATTCAAAGCTTTTTTAAAGGGGATCAAAAAACCTCAATCCATCTGCTTTCATAGTTGATCGGGGCAGAGGAAATTGTCCCTGCTGGACTGAGTCCCAGAAAATGGATAAGCTGTAAATGACGGAGGCAATTGCTGGTTCAGAAAAATCCGATCCGATTTTTCCACTTTTGAAAAAAAAAATGTTATCATTTTGAGGCTGCTTATATTTTAATGGAACCATTAGCACTCAGAGCTGGCGGTGGCTAAGTGTTCTGTTCTACAAGACTGGCTACGTTTCCCACAGGAAATTGTTTTATATAAATCATTGTGGAAGCCGAAACGCTTTTTCTGTGTGTGTTTTGCTAAAACACACACACGCACAAAACCTTGCAGATCTGTACAGTTTCGTGCAGATGAAAGAGCAAGCAATTTCAGAGAGAGAGAGAGAGAGAGACATAGTGTCTTGGATGTCATGGCTGCCATGTTAACATCGGATGCTTGACTACTGCTATGTGTTGCATGGAGAGTCAGCCAGCAACCTCTCCTGATAGCATATGAAGACCAAAGTGCGCAAAGGACTTTTGGTTCCTGGTTTTGGGTAAATTTTCACATTCATGCTCAAGATATGACAGAGTGTGCAACCTGAGAGTTTGGACCTCTCCAAAGATGTACAAAATGCTTAACACACAGGGTCCATCCACATTGTAAAAATAATGTAGTTTGACACCACTTTGGCTGCATCTGACCTGCAGAATTAATGCAGTTTGACACCACTTCAACTGCTATGGCTTCATGCTATGGGATTCTGGGATTTGTAGTAAGTTGTGGCACCAGAATTCTCCAACAGAGAAGGCTAAATATCTCACAGAACTGCAAACCCCAGAATCCTATAGCACTGCACCATGGCAGATGAAGCGGTGTCAAACTGCATTAATTCTGCAGTACGGATTAGACCAGAGATGGTGAAGCAACAAATGATTTAATCCATAGCGCTGAACTGGATGAACCTTTGGTTGGGTTTGGTGAAGCTGAGCTTCCACTCTTCTTTTTTCTCATCTCTCCTTTTTCATTTTTTAAATCTCTCCACAGCACCTTCCATATACGAATCTGAATTCTGTGGGCTGAACAACTGGACTGAACATTCGTCCATCTTCTTAGCACCTCAGGCACCATGGAGGCCTCTGAATTCTTCCATCAAAGGACTAATGTCATCTTGGACCATCGCAGTGATGGAGCATCACCATTTTCCATGATCTTTGGGATACCTGTGGAAGTGTTGTCGGTTTTCTGTGGGTATGTGTTTGAAACTCATCACCGTTGGCCAGCAATGTTGGTACCTGAATGGCCATTAGGTCCTCCTTCAAGGAACAAATCAATTGGATGCTCTTCCATGGATTTGCCTCCCTGTGATTTTTATATTTGTAAAGATTTGATAATGTTGTCCCTCCAGGCAAAAAAGGAAGAGTGAGCAAGAAAATACATGGACTGTCCAAGACATGGATGGATTCCAAACAAGAACAATCCCTTGCCTTAAAGGAAGATATCTCAATGGTTGCAGAGCACAGCAAAAGGTCTGTTTGCAGCAGGGAAATGGGATGGGTTTCTGTATCGCTGTTGGAAAAGGTGGAAAAGGACATGTCTGCCGAATGTGCCACCGGACTGTCTTAGTTGTTTAAACAACTGGTGGAATGCTCATATCCTTAATGATACTTGAAACATTTTCCTTGAAAAGAAAACAACTATAACAACCCACATCATGTACATTAATGATTCATTTCTCCTCCAAATGGACTCTTTGGGGTTGCTTCTTCAGCATCCAAGGAAGGTCATGTTTCTTCTCATATCCTGATTCAATTATTGCAAAAAACAGATTGCAAAAAAATCCAAAACAAAACACAAAACCCAGGACAAAAAGTCAAGACCAAACCATGAACACACACATATTCCTGTAAAGGAATTATCCAGATGGATTGCAAAAAAAGAAAAGTAAGGCAAACCCAGGACTAAACCCAGGAAACTTTTCACTAGTCCAAAAAAACCCTCTTGCTTATCGGAGAAAGCCAGCTATGCAAACTTCCTTCTCAAATGCATGATACCCATGCTCCGTCTTTGCACCCGTTTCCCTCTCTCAAAAACCAGACTCTTTACTTACTTTATTTCAGTCCGGTCTTGGATGAAAACTGTGGCATGGTGACAATCACACATGAACTACTGTTCTCAAACAGTTCTTCTAGAAGGGCTCTGATACTACATATTTGTGGCTTCTGTATCCAAGGCATCCGTGATTAAAATGTCCACTGATTTTATGATACCTGGTGGGTTTTTGGCTCGAACAGCAGCCAGAGATTTGGGACTCGAACCTAACTGATGGAAACGAACACGTTTTATACTTCATTTTGATGTATTTATTGGTAGTATGCTCTCCAGACAGTGTGGATGGTACTTCTCTTCTTCCTGTGTCCATTGTCAAAAGGATGGTGAATCTGATCTGGCTTGTAGTCCAAACTTTGAAGGAACTATTTTGAGATCCTATCTCAGAATAGGATCAGGACCTTAGACAGCTCTCTTAAAGTTTGGACTAAAACACACAGAACAGATATTGGAGCCACCAGCACCTACTGTTTTCTGCCTGCTTTTATCTTCACAACAGCCCTGTGTGATAGACCAGGTTGAGACAGAGAAGGAGAAGGATTGACTGGCCCAAAGTTGTTGGAGCAATTTTGGAAAATTTGGAGTTGGGGATTGGATAGCGGAGGGACTGAGCTGCTTTCATCTCCATCCAGATTTGGCTGGTTTTGGAGGTGAAAAACAATGCTTGAAAATCAGGACAAATGTTGATGTTGGAAAGGGTTTAGATTCACAAAAGTGAGTCTAAAATGGGCCTTCGGTAGCCCATGTGCAGTACTTTGCTCATCCTTGGAAGGACTGTCAGCTTCCATGTCAGGGGTCCAACAAATCTGATTTTTACTCTAAGCTTCAAAGGAACTATCCAAGGTATTGAACACAATGCAGCCAGGGTTCAGTATTCTGGACAGCTCCATTAAAGCCTGGGATCAATAAAAACCCAGAGCGAATTCAGCATCCCACTGACATGGAAGCCCACCAGCTGCCGCTGGATGTTGAGAATGATAGCCTGCTACCAAGAAATGGAGGTGTTTGGTTTCTTTTTATGCAGAAAGGGTAGAAAAAATGGGGAAGGACCTCTTGGTTTCTCCTGCCTGCCCTGCAGCTGGCGAAATGAATCAAGCCATTAAGAAAAACATAAGTGGCTCTTCTTGAATGGGTTTTTTTCCCCTCCTGTCTGCTTCTAATTCATCTCCATTTGATGTCACACGGGAGCCAGAGTCGCAGGGCAAACTGGAAAGGGCAGACTGGAGTCAAGGGCAAACTTTAAGCTGCCATCCTCAGATTTATTCTGCCTTTGCAAAGGACTTATAATAAACCCTGGGACTGCTGAGATAGTCAATCTCAGAAGGGTTATTTTTTTCCTTGTTTAAAAAGTCATTGTTGGAGCTGAATCAGAAGCATAGGGGAGAAGAGGAGGTAAAGCTACTGATAATATTTTAATTTAGAGAGGAATGAAACCTCTGGATAGTTTCAATCTAACTTGCACTATTATAACATGATGGAGATTGGGAGTTTATCCTGTGAACATCCTGGAAAAATCGTGTAATTACACGAAACAATTTTACATGACGTCGCACAAAACCCACCATTAAAGTGGTCACAGAGAAGCATCAACACTCATCTTTTAACTTTCGGGATTTCAGCGACAATGCATTTCTGATATCACATGTGATCATCAATCGTGCAATTACTTGCCATTTTCGCTTTATTTGTAGGATGCTTTAAATGAGCTTTAATCTCTCTTTAATGCCAAAATTAGCCCCAATGTGATAAACTCCTTGGAAGCGAGGAAAGAGTATAGCAGCAGTTGGTTAAGCAAGTGCGGTGAACCTTTGGCTCCCTAGATGTTTTGGACTATAACTCTCAGAATGGCTGGTGGTAGCTGATGCTGGAAGCTATAGTCCAAAACTTTGCCCCTTCCCAATTCCATGTTCCTGCTGTTAAGCACAGTATGGTTCTTAATGCTGATACTTTGCAAAGAAGCACCTTGAAAACCATAAAGCTGAGAGCTTTATGTGTAAGTGCTTAGAAGAGGGCATGGAACATTCCCATGAAAAACAGGCACCCCATGTGTGAGAAAGACTAACCTACTTCACATACTATGATACTTTATAACATCATAGGTATAACATCTTTGGACATGGAAAGAGGCATTTCTTATGACTCCAGCGGTCGCTGATTCTCACTGGCGATCTTCAGGGCAGATGTGGGCTCAACGCAACTTTTTCGATGGCCGCATTCAGAATTTAGTCTTCTTGTCCGTAAAGAAGAACCTTCTGGGTTTGTCAATCTGCCGGGAGAATTAAGCACAATAGCATTTTGTATGGGGATAAAAGAGAAGTGGTTCTGAATAATAGTAACAACAACAGTAAGCTTAGATGACTGATGTGCCAGTCCTGGAATTCCAGCAGAATTGAAGGCAATGAGAGAGAAAAGATTGTGAAATACGGAGGTCCAAAACACACTGCAGAAATAATCCAGTTTGAGACGGGGAATCCTGGGAATTGTCGTTTATTGTGGCACCAGACGTCTCTGAGCGTGAAGGCTAAATGTCTCATAAAACCACAGTTCCCAGGATTCCCTGGTTGGAGCCAGAGCAGTTAAAGCGGTCTCAAACTTGATTATTTCTGCAGTGTGATTTGGGCCTGAGATTACAAATTGAGATCCAGAGCCTCTGGGCAAAGGAAATAACTGGTGAGAGTCGATGTGGCAGATTGGTTTAAGTGTTGGACAATGACTCAAGAGACTAAGGTTCAAATCCCTGCTCAACCATGGAAACCCACTGGGCAACACTGAGCACTTCCAACTCTCTTTCAGAACCAATCTTGCCCAATTTATCCTATCTAGTAAACAGCTGCAGCAGCTTAAATGAAGGTTTTTCGGGGCATTTGATCATTGGGCAGTTGGCAGAGAATCGCAACTTCTACAACCACCACAATGTGAGCAAAGCAAAAATAAGCTGGACTTACTCCTTCGTAGGTCACTAACAGGATGCCAGGTGTTGCTTCTGGGTTTTGCTAGGGATCTGCAAGGTTAGCAACCCAAGAGGCTGCATCTATACTGCAGAATTAATGCACTTTGAAACTGCTTTAACTGCCATGGCTCAATGAAATGGACTTCTGGGACTAGTAGTTTTGTGAGATGGTTGGCCTTCTCTCTCTGAGAGCTCTGGCGCCCCAAAGACTACACATCCCAGGATTCCATAGCCTTGGCAGTTAAAGCGGTGTCAAACTGCATTAATTCTGCAGTGTGGATGTAGTGAAGTTTTCCTAGTATTATCAGCATTAGTAGTTATATTTCCAAGTGCTCCTGAGAACTAGATTAGTGGTTGAGAAAAAAAAAAAGGAAATTGGGTTGGGGTTGGGGAGTGGACAGATATTTGTTTTAACTTTCTCAAGGGAAATAAGGATTTGGCTTTCTGATACCTTTTGGCTTGGCTTGGCCTCGGTCCCTTTTGCAGGGCTGAAGGGAATTTGTTCATAGGTGTTCTCCATGGTAGGAACATGCTTTCTCGATGGCGAGATTTTGGTGACATTATCAGGGACCTTTCTGCATGGATTCTCAGGACAGGGCTGCATCTTTGATGGTCTCCCACTCTTTGGAGAAACCCAGTCATAACTCAGTTTGGGTTTTGTTGGCAAGGCCTTGGAAAGCTTTTCTGAATCGTGCTCATGGGTGACGCCCTTCAGCCGCCCGAAAGAGACCTGTTCGTACATATTGCTTGTCTTGTCACAGGTAGACACCGTCGCATAATGGGACTTCATCTTGTTGATCTGGCCATACATGGTCTCCCTCGGTGAATCAGGCAAAGTTTTTGGATGGTTTGGCTTTGGAGGATCTTTGTCAATCGCAAGAGAGGTGGCGTATGTGGCAGACGGCAGCTGTGACCCTTGCGGCTCCATGGAGGTATTTGGTTTATTCGGTAACTTAGGAGATAGCTTTGGAGGAGTTGAAGAGGGAGAACTTAGTGTTGTCTTCTTTGGTGGAGTGATAGAGAACTGTCCGCTCAAGGGCTCAGGAAGCATCCAGACGCTCTTCTCTTGGTCCAGGTCAATTTCAGAATAAATTGTTTCTAAGTGAACGGTTTCTCTGAGATTGATTTTTTTACTGTAAAATCTATCGGATTGCTTAGCCGTTGTAAACAGGGTGGTTGTTTTCTTTCTGCAAGATGAGGAGGTACCTTGCTCTGGTCCGTCAGGTCTCTGTGGACCATCTATGATACCTTTGTATGGTTTTTCCGGCACCTCTGAACTTCTGTTGTTTTGTTGGTGTATCTTGAGTTCTGCACAGAAAACATTCCCTTCACCACTTACGAAGTCATCCTCAAAGGACTCCGAGAGCAGCAGGTTGCTCCTGGCTGGAACTGGTGGGGCATCATCAGGGTCCTGTTATGAGAAGGGAGGGAAAGGTAGAAAGAAGGAAGATGATGATGAAGATGAACAGAAAGCAGGAGGAGAAAGAGGAGAAGGGGGAAGAAGATGATGAGAACGGAGAAAGAGGAGGAGGAAGATGATGAATGGGGAGCAAGATGATGATGATGATGATGATGAGGAGGAGGAGGAGGAGGAGGAGGAGGAGAGGAAAATGGATAATAAGAGAGAGAAGAGATGAGGAGGAGAAGAATAGGAAAAAGGAGGAGGAGAAGAAGGAAGAAAGCGAGGGATGAGGAAGAAGATAAAGAGAAAGAGGCAGAGGAAAAAGTGAATGTAGAGGAGGAAGGAAGAAGAAGGAGAGGAAGAAGGAGAAGGAGAGGGAAAAGGAGAAGGAAAGGAAGAAGGATATATTTATTGATTAGTTCTTGAATATAGGTATCAGGGTATGGTAATAGAGTTCTAAGTAACCTTCTGGATTTAACTAAAGGTCCCACCTAGTCCGGTATCCTGCTTGCCACAGTGGTCTCTAGCTGTCTGTTTCCTCTGAACAGTGTGTTTGAAAGTGGCATCCCCCTATAACTATACATAGATTTTGCAGCATTGGTTGAGGGAGGAAAGGGGTCAACCTCTGGAGCAGTGGTTCTCAACCTTCCTAATGCTGCGACCCTTTAATACAGTTCCTCATGTTGTGGTGACCTCCACCCATAAAATTATTTTCGTCTCAGTTCCCAAGAAGTATGTGTTTTCTGATGGTCTTAGGCAACCCTTCTGAAAGTGTCAAGGGGTCGTGACCCACAGGTTGAGAACCACTGCTCTAGAGGTTGATGGACATTAAATCCCATCACCCTTAGCCAACAGAAGCAATGATCTACAGAGGATGGCAGCTCACTAACATCTGGAGAGATGTATATTCTTCCTCCTTGGCTTAGCTCTTTCTCTCACCATATCAAACCTACCTCTGGACTCAGATCTGGCTTCTCTTTTGATAAAGACTTCTTTTGCTCCTGAAGCTTCTTCCCCTGTTTTTTGGGCTGGTTGCTGGTATTCGCCTTTGCTGGAATGGGTGAGCTGCCAGATACCTGCCTGGTCAGCATTGGGGCACCTGTGGAACTCTGCTTGGAAGATGTCTGCTGCTCCAAAGAGATTTTGTCATACACACTTGTTTCCTCTTGCTGCAAAAGGGTAGGGGGAAATGGCATGGAAAGAAACATAAATGTCAAATGAAGTAACACCACCTCCAACAACAGTAATTTCACATAGACGCAAAGATCCAACATCATCTCAGAGTAGCATAAATATAAGCTTGTGGAGTTATGCTGTGCTAGCACCATGCAGTTTCTATATTGAATTCCACCGTTGCACAACGCATGAGAAAAGGTAAACGCACAATGTGCAGAGGCAGAGCACAGCTATAGCTGCGTCATTGCACATCTGCAATGGTTCTTTGCAAGGAACTCTGCTCCTACCACCATCAGCTGTACATTTCTGTTCCATGTTGCCCAAAAAAGTCACTTCACATGAGTAGTACATAGGCTTGCCCGATGTCCCTTATTCTGGAGTAAGAAATATTGTTCATTATAGGGCTGATGGTGGGTGTCCCTTATACAAAGGATGTAGCTATGGATTGCTATAGTTATAAAATGTAGGCCATGATGTAGAATCATGGCCTATCTATCTATCTATCTATCTATCACCTATTTTTCTTCTATATATAGTATATATATGACACATCTTGAGCCAATGGGATCTTGACTTACCATTCAGTTAGCAACTCAATGGGTCTACTCTAGTTGGGACTAAGTAACAGGTTCAAGCCATAATTAATATATTGTGAAGGGCCTGGGGGGACCTTATAGAAGGGATGTAGCTAGGGATTGATCTAGTTACAAAATGTAGACCATGATGTGGAATCATGGCCTGCCTATCTCTCTCTCTCTCTCCCTATCATATATATGTATGTATATATTGGCTTGAATCCTAATTGTCAGTCCCTGCTAGGATACACCTCTTGAGCCAATGGAATGTTGACTTACCATTCAGTTAGCAACTCAATGGGTCTACTCTAGCTGGGACTAAGCAATAGGTTCAAGCAATAATGTATATATTGTGAAGGGTCTGGGGGTAATGAGGGCAATTTCAGTCCTCCTCCAAAAGTGTGTTCGCTCTGAAATATCCTTTATACAAAATGATATCATCCTCTTGAGCCTTCTTGTAGCAGAGTCCTCCATTTTGGAGCTGAATTTTTTTCAGCCAAGTGGAGAGGGGCTGGGGAATTTAGGGACAGCTATGGATCACATGAGGTTGGGGAATATATTTGCAGAATGCATGCAGGACGTGTGGGGTAGATACATCCCACCTCTTTAAGCAGCATACTGTATTGGTGAATTGGGTTTTGACTTACTTTTGAACAGGCCACAGTAAGTTTTTCACTAAAAGGCTCGATTTCGGTCCTTTGGTAGTAACTGATCAGCTCAGCCAGGCTGGGATGGGTCTGGGTGTCCCCTGAGATGGCATAGTATCCATTCCGCTGGTGGCTGATGACAAAATGTCGGCATCGGTCTTTTCCCCTGCAGTCAAGACACACGCACCCCAATGGAGACAAGTTACAAAAGGAGGTTCCAACAACATTAAGAAAAGCTTCCTGATGGTGAGGATTCTCTTTCATTGGAGATCTTGATCCCAAGGTTGGAAGGCCTCCTCTCAGGGGCACTGGGGCAGTAGGTTCCTGCAACACTATGCCCTTCCAGCTCTGTGATTCCACAAGAAACGTTCAATACTTTCTAGTGAAGAATGCCTACTGCTGCTTTTGAATGCAACAACCAAAGGTAAGTATGTGTCGGGAGTCAAGGATTCTGAAGTTATCTCTGGACAGAGTATTATACCCAAAGATCGCTGCTGATTTCAGGGCAAGTTAAAAGCAGAGGTGGGCAAAATGGGTTACAGGTCTGTTTTTACAACTTCGAGGAAAATAAAATTGTTTTCAATTTTTTGCCCCATATGTTTCCAAACAACCTCTAGGTAGCATTGGAGAACATTTCACTCCACCTTTTGCCCCCTTGGGCCATTTTGGCCACAGGAGAGGCCTTTTGTAAAGAAAAAGAGGTGAGCATGAAGTGCGCACCTGTAAAATGGGCTCCTTACTCTCTGGATGGCTGATATCCAGTAAGAAAGGTTTGAGTGGTTTGAGCAAGGAGTCACTAGTTAGCTACACAAATAAGGCAGTTGCACAATTCAGTAGCATATATAGAATTTCTGCCATCATCACACCATCATCTAAATATGATACAGATACAGTTAAAAGTACACAGGGCACAAAAGTTAAAATAGAATAAAAATTAGGACCATTAATAATAATAATAATAATAATAATAATAATAGAATTAGAACCATTAAGAATTAAAATTAAAATTAGAATCAATAAAATTAGAATCATTAATAATAATAATAAAATTTGAATTAGAACCATTAATAAAAAAAATTAAATTAAAATTAGAACCAATAAAGTTAGAACCAATAATAATAATAATAATAATAATTTATATGCCGCCTCTCCCGCAGGATTGAGGTGGCTTACAATATCGAATAAAATACAATATAAAATATAACATATTAAAAATACCTTCTCTTACTTCCCTTCCCTCCCCGACGATACTATAATGAAATATCAGAAATAATTAAAACAATTAAAATAATCAAACTATCAAGCCAGTCAGAGACAAAAGGGTATGCCCATTAAATGTGACCATTAAAACAGAACGACAAGAAGTACAGTACATTATAAAATGCTGTTTCCTATGCAGGAAATGCTGTTTTTAGTACAAATAAACCAGGTGCAAATTTTGCACACGAATAACCCCCAGTTAAAGCATTTTCAGCGCAGGAAATGATACGTTCATGCATAAAATATATAATGTCTTTTTGTAGCAAGAGTTCTGCGCCCCGCACAGAAAATTCTATTTTCTGTTCCAAAAACCATGTGCATATTTCAGACATGATAATGAAATATGAAATGAAGTAAGATTTCTGACGGTCAATGACCCGCACAAAACAATACAATACAGTACAGTATCATACAATGTCCAATAGAAAAAAACACACAATGCAAGCATACAATACAAATGCAAAAAGGAATAAAGCTTGGAGATGCATCAAACAAGGGTCGATAGGTACCATAATAAGTAATATTGTACATCCAGTTGTACCCATTTTCTCAGTAATTCAGAAGCCGAATAAATTCTAAAAACTATATAATAAAATACCTATTCAAATAGAAAAGATGGTCATTAAAATTAAAATCAAAACACCGTTCTGCGAAGGATAAGTTCCGAACTATGAAGGTTCTCATCCAGATTCATCTTCTCAGTCTTTCTCAACCTTTGAAAAAAACATGTTTTTCAGGCCCGTTTTGCAAATATTCATGTGCATTTAACTATGCGATGACTATCACTCAACAATTGAGTCACTGGGTCTACTTTAATTGGGGCTAATCAATAGTCATGGTTTTACAAAAGTAACTTTCCCAGGCTCTATTCCCCCCCCCATGCTTTTGATTTCACTATTTCCAACAAAGAAGCACTAGAAATCTAGACCACTGACCTTTTGGGTGAGAAGCAACCCGAAATCATGTCCAGTCCCCAGAGATGAGTTGGATTCGGAGCAATGGCAGCGGAAGTGGAAAAAAGGAAGAGACTGGACCCATCATAAGGAAGTGGATACACACTTATCTCTCTTTTTTTGCATCTGACCACAAATGTGTCGTGGGGACAAGAAGACTCTCACAAAGAGACTCGCTCAGGACTTTTTATGCATTACCAAGCTGGGTTTTTGCATGTATTTCATCCTTGGCCTTTGATTGACAAGCTCCAGTAGCTTCTTTTTTCCCATAGAGTCCAGGGAGCAGATATGTTTTGTTGCCACAGTGCCAAGGGCCCCTTTCACTGCTTTCCAAGCTCTAGAAAAAGGGTGACCAATTGGGTCAGGCATCTTTGCATGCAGAGATGTATTGGGTTGCACATCGGAATATGCATTCAGCTGCATATCTGGTTGCTCATGCATGAAATGGTGCATTGAACTGCACGCTTAACTGCACATGTAGTTGCTTTCCAAGCTCTAGAAAAAGGGCGGTCAATTGGGTCAGGCATCTGTGGATGTAGAGGCGCACTGGTATGCAGATGGAACTGAATATGCATTCAGATGCATATTTGGTTGCTCATGCATGAAATGGTGCATTGAACTGCACATTCAATTGCACATTTGGTTGCACACCCAACTGTGCATTCATTTGCACAGTTGGGCATTCAGTCTTGCAATACTGCCATGCAATGTAAGGGCTGCATGGCACAATCAATGCATAAATGCACATGCAGATATTTAGGTTAAGCAACCCTGATGTACGAACATAGCTCAATGATGGCTTGTGCAGTAATGGTTGTAGGCATGTGCCCAGACAGTGACACACTCCAAGAGGGGAGGGAAGTCGAGTCTAAAGACTTACCGATAGGAGAGAATGTAGCCAAAGGATCTTTCGTTCAATCTGATAAGAAAACAGCCAAGATCTTGGTCTTTCAGGAGCTCCTCAGCTTGCCTGTTACAAAGAGAGGGTTTTCCAGATTGTTATGGCTTGATCTGCTGCATTAGCCACACTTGTCTACTCTCTGTCTACTCTTGGGAAAATTACCATGCTAGCTGGGGGATTCTGGGTGTTGTAGTCCAAGGATGAGGCCCTGTTTAACATATGTAGAGCATAAATGCCTATCAACATAGGTACCTGGTGGTACTAGGACAGTGATGGTGAACCTTTTCGAGGCCGAGTGCCCAAACTGCAACCCAAAACCCACTTATTTATTGCAAAGTGCTATGTCTCTCTGGATTTCTAGTAACAAACTCTGGCAAACACTGTGCTGGGGTGACGGCACATGTGCCCACAGAGAAGGCTCTGAGTGCCACCTCTGGCACGCGTGCCATAGGTTCGCCATCACTGTACTAGGAGGATTGTTGTGTGCCTTCAAGTTGATCCCGACTTATGGCAACCCTAAGGCAATCCTATCATGGGGTTTTCTGGGGCTGAGAGTATGTGACTCACCTAAGGATGCTTTGATTGAGAGTTCCTGCATGGCAAAATGGGGTTGAACTGGATGGCCCTTGTGGTCTCTTCCAACTCTATGGTTCTAGTGGGTTTCCATTGGCTGAGAGGGGAATCGAACCTTGATCTCACAGTCCAATGCTCACACTGCTACAAGTTGGCAATGAACTGAAGGCACACAACAACAAATGAGGAAAGTTGATGTAGACTACTAGCCAGAACATTGAAACAACCGCTATAA
>NC_056527.1:150689015-150695741 GCF_019175285.1 Sceloporus undulatus | reverse complement strand
CGCTTTATACAAATAAGGCGGAATCATCATGATCATAATCACCATCTTTACCCCCACCAGCACCACTACGACTTCTCCTATTACTAGTACTACCTTTTCTATCCCCAGAGGAATCGCCTCCTTCTTCTCCCTCATTCAGTCTTCACAACGGCCTGTAAGGTAGGTTAGATAGCGGATGAAGCCAAAAGGATAAGACTATTGTATTTCCAGGGCTTGGGCCGTTGCCATTGGTGTGTTATGGCCACAAATAGCAATTGTGGAGCAATTGTAACAAGTTTAGCTGCTGATATAACCAGGCGATACACCCTATTAGTGTCCCAACAGGACTCCAGACTGAGAAGGAGATTGCAAACAGAGACCGTACTGGAAGGAAGATGGATAGAAATCAATCTATCAATCAATATAAGGCCAGTTAGTGAGCATCATGGGCTTGGGTTTATTTTGAATATCCCCCCCCCCCCGGAGCAAGGAAACCTATTCCCCTTCAGCTCCTATTGGACTCTATCTGGTGTTGGTGAATGATGGGAGTTGTTGTACCCCAACACCCAGAGGCCACAGTTTTCCTTCCTGGCTTGGCTCCCCATGTCCAAGTCTGGGGGAAAAAATTCATCTTTTTGGATGACAATGCCCAGGACTCCTCCTAGCCAGGGGGATACTGGAGCTGTAGTCCAACTAGGGGAACCTTACAACGCTCCACATCACATGAGCCCGTCATTGGCTCTAAGTTTTAGTGGTTTCCTTTATAGAAAAGTGGTGCCAATTTTCTGCAGGCCAGAAATGCCTGCTCAGTCCTGGAGCTAACATTTCAGAGAACAGTTTGGTCAAACATTCATTGCATTTGAGCTTACGTCCGGGAATGAATCCATGGGACCACCCGGCAAACTTCCATCCTGTACTATAAGTGAACTTGTGTTGTCAGAAACCACCGCAGCACCAGGTCTTTGAGCATCTCCGAGGGCTGCTTTTCTGCATCAAGATAGACTCTTTCCCTGGAAAGGACAGCTTTTTGTGATTCTCCATCCTACCTTCATGCTGGAAGGGATGGAATAACTGATAAGGAAGTGAGGACAAAAGAGAGAGGGAAGAAGTGTGTGTATTTCGCCTCTTTGCTATATCCGGCTCCAGTTGGAAAATTAAAATAATCCGTCGGATAATCGGCTTCTCATTGCCAACTTTTTTGGGAGTGACCAAGCCAGTCTTAGGGTGCATCTGCATGCACAGTTTGACCACTTTAACTGTCATGGCTTTATCCTACAGAATCTGGGATTTGTGTTGGTGGGCATTAGAATTCCTTGAGAGGATTCTGAATACTTCATATCCATTTCTAGAAGTACGCCACTGGCAGGTCCATTTTTTTTATTTTATTCATTTTTGTACAGGCTGTGTAAACCTACAGCACTTAAATATAAGTTTTATAATAAAGCTTATAATCATAATACTTTTGGAAGCTGTACATCCCAGGATTCCATAGGACAGAGCCATGGTATTTAAAGTGCATCAAACTGCTGGTGGGCTGGATGAGGGAAAACCGACTCCTGACTGACAGAGAAACGGAGGTACTTGTGAAGGTTCCCCTGGTCCAGGAATGGCGGTGATTCCACCTGTCCTGAACGGGATACGCTTCCTGTGAAGGACTCCGTGCCGCAGTCTGGGGTGCTTCTTGACTCGTCGCTTCACCTGACTGCTCAGTGAATGCGACGGTCAAGAGCACCTGTTATCCGCTTTGGCTTGTTCGCCAGCCTGCGCCCCTACCTGGCCCAGAGGGACCTTGAAACCTGGTACACGTCTGGTAACCTCGAGACTGGATTTCTGCAATGCACTCTACATGGGGCAACCCATACCAAACGCGGAAGCTACAGATGGTACAGATATGGCCGCCAGGCTGATCACTGGCACTTCCAGGGCCAGCCATTACACCGTGCTAAAAGACCTGCATTGCTATGTAAAGAATGAAAAAGTTACAACATCATCCCAAAAGGAGTAATGTTGCTCCCAGTTTAGTTACAGCTTACTTATAACAGCGTTAGTTTGAAAAAAGAATTAAGTGCAAGCTCTGCATATATGAATGAAGGCTGTTGCCCCTTACCGAGTCGGACCACAGGTGTATCCTGTAATGCAAGTCTTGGAACCCTGAGCATGCAAAAAAGAGGCTCCTATCCAAAGCGTGACGAGCCTATGGGAGTGTTGGCTGGGGATGATGGGAGTGGTAGTCCAACTGATCTAGAGGGGGCCCAGGCCAGGGAAGGTGCTAGTGGACTTACCCGTCCGACCGATCCCTGCACTGCAATGCACCACGATGGGTGGTCCGCCTGGATGGCCTTTGTATCGCGGACCCAGAGCACTGACTGCTACTCTTTGCTGCTGCTTGACTGCCCCCAGGAAGTCAATGAGCGTCGCTGCCGAGGATGGGACTCCGTAGTCGGGCCAGCTCACGTACTGGAAGTGGGTCACCAGGCGCCTCTCGCGGCTCTGGAGTAGGGAAGGGTCAGTTGGAGAAGATAGTAATGATACATTGAGTTGTTATGGCTTTTGGCGGCCCTTGCACCTCTGTCAATAGCCTGCAGAGAGCAACATGTTCTTCATCCATGATCTCCAGGGCTCACCCACCATCCCTGAGATGCTGAAAAGGCTGCTCACCCCAATATTCAGTCCTGAAGAAGCATTTTGGGGGGACTCTGGGGACCACAAAAAAACAGCCCCATGGGCCACATTTCCTCCCAGTATCCATATTCCTATAGAAAACTTTTCAGGACAAATAGCTTTTAGAAATACTTGGGGTAAATATATGTATGCCTTGTCTTAAATGTCCTTTGTTTATGTTATAATTTATTGCTTATATTATTATTATTGATTTTATATAAGACAATATACATAATACACATCATCTAAAGACATTTAACATATAACGACATCTCACAAATTGAACTACATATATTACATGAGTAATATATATTCTAAAAGACATGTAACATATAATGTAACTTCCTTCTATCTGGAGTTCTCTCATTTATTTTATCTTCCTATCTTTATTTCTGCATACTCTACTTTAACTCATTTTTCCTTTATATCTAGCGTTATTATTATTATCTTTTATACCTTATCTAGTCTTATAGTTGAGTAAACTTCTAATTCCACAAATTTTTCATGCATAAATTTATAGTATAATTCACATTTTCTTCCTTTTTAACTTCCCACCTATGAATAATACACACCTTTATTATTGTTTATATTATTATTGATGTTGTGCCATGTTCATGTTATGGGATATTCATCCTTCTGGAAGAAAATATTCCATAGTCTTTTCACCCCAGTTTTTTTTTTGGGGGGGGGGGGGAAGCCAAGGTTTACAGGAGGAATATTCTCCCAATTTTTTTTTTCTCTTTTTAAATTTTATTTTGGTGAACCTTCACATCTTTGGTTCAAAGGGTAATTTTTGTCGGCTCGCATTATAACCATCTTTCTTTTCCGCCCGTCAAAACTGGCCAAACTGACCCGGCTCCTTGCAATTGCTCCCCATACCTCACAGTTGTAAATCTCCAGCATGGTTTTTTTGTAGTGGTTGAGGTTCTCCACTCCCAAGTTGGTGACCGTCAGCGTTCCATAAGAGGACTGGAAGTCTTTCTCCAATGGCCAGTACTGACCACACTTCCTTCGGCCTCCTTCTTCGAGCCTGCAAGGCAAAAGACGTAGTGAGGATGATGGAGGATTTGACTATTTCCCAACTTCCTACCCTGAAGTTGTAATGCTGATTCAAGGATCTCAGATTATGAGACACCTCTAAATAACACAACACAAAATATTTAAAAGTTTGTGAAGTTGAAGGCTTTCATGGACGGCATCCATAGATTTATGTGGGTTTTTCTGGCTGCGTGGCCATGTTCTAGAAGAGTTTATTCCTGATGTTTCACCAGCATCTGTGGCTGGCATCTTCAGAGGATGTAGGTCAGTGGTGGCGAACCTATGGCATGTGTGCCAGAGGTGGCACTCAGAGTCCTCTCTGTGGGCACATGTGCCATCACCCCAGCACAGTTTGTTATTAGAAAGCCAGAGGGACATGGCATTTTGCAATAAATAAGTGGGTTTTGGGTTGCAGTTTGGGCACTTGGCATCACTGATATAGGTTCAAGTTTCTTTCTTTGAAAACGCCAGCCGCAGATGCTGGTGAAACATCAGGGATAAACACTTCTAGAACATGACACACAGCCCAAAAGCCCCACAAAAATCTATTTCAAAGTTTATTAGGAAAATAAAAGGTTTTGTCTCTGTGAATGTTAGAAACTGGTGATAATTCTGTTACAGACTTACTCTCCTTTATCTAGAATTCCCAAATCCCAAATGGTCCAAAATCCAAAACTGTCCAAACATGTGGCTGAGAAGTGACACCTTTGCTTTCTGATGGTTCATCGTACACAGACTTGGTTTCACGAACAAAATTATTAAAAAATATTATCAACGTTAACAGAAATAAAAGATAATGAATAAACAGAATGAATTCATAAGTGGAGAAATTCTGAAAATTTAATGGCAGGACTATCTTTGTCATAATTGATATTCTGAAAGAAGCTTTTAATAGAATGACATATTGATCCAAAATAATAATTAAAAAAACACTAAAAGTTAAAAATCAGGAGGAAGTACAAAATCTGAAATACTTCTGGTCTTAAGCATTTGAGATAAGGAAGACTCAACCTGAACATCTACTAGAAATGTTTCTTCCTGGACTACAGCTCCCAGAATCCCTGGGCCAAACTTGACATAGTTTATGGACCTCAGCATGATTTAGTTCTGTAGCAAAATCTTTTGATGTGTCACAGAAAGTAAGAGGAAAAGCATTTTTGGGAGAGAATCCCCATCTCTCCAGTGCACAGAGGACCAAAGACCGAACCTGCATAGGTCCCTTAGTCACAGATGGACCTTACCTTGTGGTCATGACAATCACCAGCACATTCTGTTCCCACACCATGCGCCAGAAATCATTATATGTGTTTTCTAATGGTCCTGAAAAGAGATGGGACATCCATTACAAAAGGAAAGAAGCAACACTCACCCTCTGAGGACAGAAGAAAGCTGCCTTGTACCATCAGGTCCATTGGACCATCTCATAGTGCCATGTTGTCTACGCTGGGCAGTTGGGCAACCTTTGCAGATTTAGACCTACCTTCCTGCCTTAGAATTGTCCAAAATGAACCACCCAATTCAAGTTCACTATAAATAAACCCAGAAATCCACTTTGGGGTTCCTCCCCCCAATTGGTGTTTTTGACATCAAACAGCACCGGGGGGAGAACTTCCAGTAGGGGAAGGACGTAAAAATGGGTCATACAAATAAAATAAATGAATAAATACAATGCTCTCACCATTTGGTTTATATAATGACTAACAGGGATTCACTAAGGCAGTGGTTCCCAAACCTTGGTCTGCCAGATGTTTTGGACTTCATCTCTCAGAGGTCCTGACTGTTGGCCAAGGTAGCTAGGACTTCTGGAGGACCAAAATTTGGGAACCACTGCTCTAGGATGTCAAACTAGTGTCTTCTCCTTTCCCAGCTGGAGGTGCTATTGGATTGAACTGGGGCCTTCTGTAGGCAAAGTTACTACCAACAGAACTATGGCAATGGCTATGGATTTAGAAGACTTCTGCAAAACAGATGGTCCAGCCCACAGAGAGAAGACCTGTGTCCATTAGCCAAAACACTTTTCAATGGATCCGCCATGTGAAAAGTCTGTACATCTCTGGATAACCAGATGCTTGGGGTCAAGCATCAGAAAAGGGCCAGCAACAACATACACTGGGGAAAAGTTTGATGGATGCATCTTGGTGGTTCCCACCCTTTGGTCCTCCAGATGATTTGGACTTCAGCTCCAATAATTCCTGGCTCTTGGGAGCTGAAGTCCAAAAATGGAGGACCAAAGGTTGGGAACCACGGGTCTAGCTGACTGTGAGTACAATGCTGGACCTGTAGCCTGACGAAGCAAAAGCCATGGTTTGCAAAAATTCATGGACTACAACTTCCAAAGACTTCCAGATATGGATGTGTTTACTACAGATCCTAGCATACTCCTGTGGCCATGCTGGCTGCAGGGGTTTCTGTATGCTGTAGTCTAAAAAAGCCCCTGCTTCCAAAATGAAGCAGAGCTGCCATCTGGTGCTTGAAGCAGCAACTGATTCCTTAACAATTTGCCCTGAAGATGCAACAGGGAGGAAACTTGACTTGAGCAACAATTTCCCAATTCTAAAGAGCCTCAAGAGGTATTACAAAGGTAAGCACAAAGGGAGCATGGGGGCATCCTTACCTTGGGTGCCAATGTAAGCATTCCTCTGCTTGTAGCCATCCATGAAGCTGGCATTGATGTAATCGGTCAACTGGAGAAACACAATGGAAAACTCTTGAGACGTACAAACTTGGGGAAACTCCAAATGATACTATCATCTCAAATAACTCTGAGTCTTCTGCCTCCCAAATAAACCCAAATAAACTACCTATACTGCTCAAGCGAGAATTATACAAAGAATTAAAACCCTATGATAGGTCTCTTGGTTGCAGACAGCAGTAGGCTAGATCAGAATTGGCCAAATACGGGCCTCTAGAGCTTGTTAATTGCCAGCACTCTTCATGGCTGGATACAGTGGCTATGGTCGGGTGCTTTATCAGCTATATATAAGAAATTGTTAGAATACTGGTTGGAAAAGGAAATCATAAAAGATAATATGATAAAATGGGCGGTAG
>NC_056527.1:150666468-150688915 GCF_019175285.1 Sceloporus undulatus | reverse complement strand
ATAACGGAATTAGAGAAAATTATGTTAAAGGGGAAAAAGTCGGGTGCTTTATCAGCTATATATAAGAAATTGTTAGAATACTGGTTGGAAAAGGAAATCATAAAAGATAATATGATAAAATGGGCAGTAGACTGTAAAAAAGCTTTGGGCTTGTCACAGTGGGAAAAATCTTGGAAAGTAAGACTTAAATATTCTACTTTGTTGGGGTGGGGGCTTCCTGTGATTCGGATCCTGAACTTGTCCACATGTATGGAGTCATCCAATGGGTTTCAATGGCAAAATGGGGATTCAAACCCCTGGTCATGTCAATTGGCCTTCCATGGCTAAGTGGGGAGTCAAACCCTGGGTCCACGATCATGAAGTTCAATGGCCAAGTGGGGATTTAAACTCTAAAATCACTTAATGGTTTGCAATGGCCAAATGGGATTTCAAACTCTGGTCACCCTGGGATTTTCCATAGCTGAGCGGGGCTGCAAACCATGCACAATTCTGGAGCCAAGGATATATAAAAGGTGGCAACGGGTTGGCCACTGCAGGTTTAGAAAGAACTGCAACAACCATGGATACGGTAATTCAGATGGAGAGAGGGTGGATGGGGGACTAATTTTTTTTTGTGTTTTTTGTTTTTTTTTTTTTTTTTTATTTTTTTGTGTTGTTTTTTTTTTGTTTTTGGTTTTTTTTTTTTTATTATCCCAGAGGTTGACACAAAAACTTTATTTCCATCCTGTCTAGAAGGAAAGATTTGGGTAATTTTCACAGATGTTTGCAATGACTACTACATCGTTCTAATAAAGGTTTGTGTTGTTTTACATGGCACCTTGAGTCCCATTGTGGTTCAAAAAGATGGTTATAAATTGAATTAAACAAAAACTAATAAATTTCTCTGCTCGCATAGATTTGGGTTGATCGACAACTCGCCTCTGGCTGCTGCTGCCTTGAAGAATTTGTTAAATAGAAATACTGATGTCTGAGCACATGAAGCACTTCACTTCCAGGATGCTAATTCCCCCCAATGTAAAACTTAAAAAACCACGGATCTGATGACTAAATGAAATGCGGAAAACTAAACGGAAGAAGCATATAGCATGGAGCAAACCAAATCTCCTCTATGTGGGCAGGGCTAACGTGTGCTCTACGTGCAAGTTCCTTCTCTTCCAATATTACCCTGAAGAAGACTTACACCGAAGCAGAAGCAATGTGAAGTTTAGGCTGACTGAAGGCGAGCAATCTGTTTTCCCTGAAAATGCATCGACATAGAGAATCCCCAAGGGAAGCATACCGCATCAACAGACGAATTCGAAAGATGCTGGTAAAACAATGTAAAGATTTGCAAAAATTACTGTAATAGACAAAAGCACAAAAATCAGAACTAAGGTAATTCCCAGGAAGAATTACGCAAACTGCAAGCACGCTGGAATCTTGCACTGAGAAAAGGACAGAAAATGCGAAGGGAAAAGGTGCAGCCAATACCACTGGTCGATACAACGTCACACTAAGCTTAGAATAGAAAGAGAAATACAGTATGAGTAATTTATTATCTGAAATTAGCATTCAGGGTGTCACTATATCAAGTAGTAACTACAAATCAGCATACATGACATGGATTTAACAAGACAAGAAGGGACATTATACATCTTCCAGAGAATCCAGACTGTTTCAGTTGAAAAGACACAGAAGTTCCAAACACACTACAGATAATCCAGTTTGGCTTTAACTGCCTGGCTAAATGCGAGGGAATTCGGGGGCTGTAGTTTTGAAGAGACATATAGCCTTCTCTTCCAGAAAAAGGTTCCACAATAAACTACAATTCTCAGGATTGTCCCTAGCAGCACGGAGCCAGAGCAGTTAAAGTGGCATCAAACTGGATTATTTCTGCAGTGTTTATGAAATTCAAAATGCCTGGAGTCAAATTCAAAATGACCTTGAATAGACAGAAAGCGGTGCCCAAAGCTAACAAATGAATTTGAAACAGAAAGAAATGCAAGGTATTGTACTTAGAGCTAAAAATGAAATGCAGAAGATATAGGACGGGGGACACGCTGGCTGAATGAGATAATACATGTGATAGGGATCTAGGAGTCCAAGGGACCACAAGTTGAACAGAGTCATAAGTGCAATGCGCAAGCTAACAATCCAATGCGATTTGAGGCTGCAGCAATGAAGTATGTGTCTTAGATCAAGGGAAGTAATAGTGCCACTGTAATTCTGCTCTTGGTCGCCCCACATGGAAAGATTGTGGGCAAGTCTGGGGCCACAAGTCAAAAAGGACATTCAGAAACTGGAGCATGTCCAAAGGAGAGCAACTAAAAATGGTGAGGGTCCTGGGAACCTGCCCTTGATGAATACGCCTTTAGGAGCTGTGGGATGTTTAGCCTAGAAAAGAGAAGTTAAGAGTGATATGATAGCCCTGTTGTAAATAGTTGAAGGGGAGTCATACTGAGAGGAGCAAGCTTGTTTTCTGCTGCTCAGAGAACAGACCCGAGCAATAGATGCAAACTGCAGGAAAAGAGATTCCACCATCAACAGTAGGAGGAACGTCTTGACAGAAAGAGCTGTCGACAGTGGAACACACTCCCTCGAATTGGAGTGAGGTCTCCTTCCTTAGAGGTCTTTAAACGAAGCTGGATGCCATCAGTTGGGGAGCTTGAGTGAGAGTTCCTGCATGGCAGAAGGGGATTGGGACTGTGGGCCCTAGTGGTCTTTCCCACGTAGGATTCTAATGAACCAGAAGCTCTCAAATAAACTCCAGTCTCTCAGAGGGAAAGTAACACAGATCCTGGAGCTGGGCTTTTGTCTTTTCTGCTCTGGCTTGATCACTTCTAAAAGGTCCCAAGAGCTGGATTAACTCAAGAAGCAGTAAGCAAGACAGAAAACGATTCAGAAACCCTGTCCATGTGCCAGGTTCAACATAGCATTCTTTTTCCAAGACGGAATGCTCTACAAGACACGTCACAAACCATTCCCTCACGAAACTAGGTTTTAAAAATGTCATTGCGCGAATATGTAATCGCCCATTGTGAAGACAACTTAGAGAAATAAGGACTCAGAATAATGAAAGGACAGAACATATACGCAGGGAGGATGCATACCCAGGCTCAGTATGCTGGATGCCCAGGTCCAGTGACAATCTCTTGGTGACTGTACTTGGCAAATGACCTTAAATAAAGAGGGCCTCATTCATGGGAGATTATGCGTATGCTTAAGGGAGAGCCCTTTGCTTTTTGGAAATCGCCCTGAGATGTTTGCTGGTCCAAATACCACCAAGGCATGACAAGTGACTGAATGACTTCATTGAGTCCCAGGGGGTTTAAAAGGGGAAAACCTGCGTTACAACGTTTTCGGGTATTTTGAGGCATAAATCCAAGCAAGGCTTTTATGTGCTTGACTCTTCTGTCACGGAATCCTAGAGCAACAAGGTACGTTTCCCAAACTGCTGTAGCTGTAAGTGTGCCCAGAGAGCGTATGTAGAGCATGGGATATGATTTTAAAAAATGATCAATCAACAAAGAAAGCACTGAGATTCCAGTTAATGATACAACCTCATCTCTAGGCTGACATGGGAAGTAACGGTACACGTGCACAGACCCCCGTCAATGTTTTTTAAAACCCGGAGGACACCTCTCTAGGAATCTCTAGGTCCTCCAGTTGCAACTCTGTGGTCAACATCTGTCAGACACTACCATAGAACAGCACTGGAGAGCTAACAAAGGCCTAGTGGAGTGTTTTCTCTCAGGACTCTCTAGGTCTTTCAGTGCGACTTTGGTTAAAGTTGGCCACAGAAGTTGGGGCGCTGGAGGAACCTAGCTGATTCCTAGAGGTATGTATCCATGAATAATCAAAGCCGAAAATCTGGAGGACGAGTTGCACACTTATGTAATAATGGTGATACATTTCCAACACTCGCTTTAACTGCCATGGGCTCAACGCATGGATTCCTGGATGTGTAGTTGGTTGGGACACCAGGGATCTCTCGACAGGAAGTTAAAAATGTCTCCACAGCGACAGTCTTTCAAACGGAGGCTGGATGCCATCTGTCAGGATTGCTTTGAGCTGGATTTTCCGCATGGCGGGAGTTGGTCCGGATGGCCCTTGTGGTCTCTGCAAACTCTATGATTCTACAAACCAAATTGTCCACAGCAATTGAGCCATGGCAGTTAAGCCGGGTCGATACATATTCCTCCAGTGTAGATTCAGCACTGACTACTTGTGGAGTCAGTAATAACTACCAAGCGGCAAAAACTGTTCCAGAGCTATGTTCACAGATCAAGAGAACTGTTAACTAATCAGGACGCAGCAGCATCATCATCCACAGAAGCGATAGCTTTTATTGCGTGTTCCTTAGGAAATGGCGAGCCGCTCTTTTGAAGCATTGTAACGCAATAATGTTTCACAAAAGCGTCTTAAAAGAAGAGCATCGTCGGTAAGTTTATACGTTAATCAAAGCCCTTTTTGCGTTTCATCAAAAAATAAACGTCAAGCTGAGTTGTAGCGCTCGTTGTAGGACTTGGTTTGTGAAGCCATTCGAAGTGCGATAAAGGCAATTATAGTGGTTAAACAGTGGGAATTTGGAAGGGACAGAGTATCCCACTTTGATTTGTTAGTGGAACGGCTACACAAAAGGTTTTCTAACAATGCTCGAGTCTGGACCAACTCCCAAAGCCTGCAATCCTAAATATGCTTTTAGATTCATATATTGCTTTTCAGGAATAAACCATTTTAAGAAGGAGTTTTTTCTAAGATGCTGTAGCAGATGCAAGCTTGGTAAAGGGACATTGTGTTGCTATTTTGTTAGGTTTTAAACCTATTTTTAAGAAAACTCCTTCTAACCTACATTGGAACCTGGGTTTTGCTTGGGGTTTGTGTGTGTGTGTGTAGTTCATTGTGTGTAAATTTTTCTGGTCGGTGGCGGCTTAATTTCGGCATTGGAAGTGCTTTTCTTTTAAGGAGGTCCCTGTATTTTTTTAAACGGTTGCGCACCACATTTGAATCCCATGCGAGGAAAAAGGAAGATGTCAAACAAACAAGCAAACAAACAAATGTTGTATCCATGAAAGTGAAATGGAGACTTAAATAATTGTTAGAGACCCGGCAGAGAGGTTTTAAAACGTTTACTCTTCAGTGATTTTTGGGGGTTCATAATAAATTATGAGGACAGACAGTTTGTGGTGACGCTGGAGACCCGGGTTCAAATCCTGGCGCAGCCGCATAAAACCATTGGATGACCTTTGGACAAGTCAAACTCTCTCGGCCTCTGCGATGGCAAATGGCAAAACCTCAAAACGACTCGAAGGCAGAACAACACAAATAATTACACTTCCTACTTTGTAAATGTTTGTATTGTTTTAAAGTGTTTTAAACGTTTAAACAAGTTTTATCTTTTTTTTAAAAGGGTTATTTTTACCCTTTTAACAAGCAAACTAACAGTGGTCCCTCCACATTCGCTGGGGTTAACTGACGCCTGGCTCAATGCTATTAATCCCTGAGAAATTGAAATCCATTGTGGCCCCAGAGCGCTCTCTGACAGAGAAGGCTAAACATCGCACAAACGACAGTTTCCCCCGAATTACCCTAGAATTGAGCCAGGGAAGGTAAGGCAGGTCTCAAACTGGGCTATTTCGCCACTGTGTTTTGGCACATTGTCACTGAGGGGATCTCTCTCAAGCCAAACGACTGCATAAATAACCAGTCTGAGACGGCTTTAACTTCCCCGGCGCACTGCTAGGGATTCTGGGAACTGTAGTTTTGTGAGACATTTTCCTCTGACGTTCATGGCAAATCTATCCCAGAGTCCTTCATACAGACAGGGTCTGCTGAGGCTGAGAGAGTGTTACACCTGCGTAGATGTCACCCAATGGGTTTATTGTCGATGGCAAAGTGGTGGCAAATGCCATGTGCAAAAATAACCAACCCCAACCTCACTGCAGCTTGAGCTCCACTCTGTAGCTGCAAAGGAAGCAGTAATCGATAAAAATGGAGTCACGAATTTAACAGCGTCTGTAAAAAAGCAGCAAGGGATGGAGGACCAGCTGAGGCTGCAACTCCAGGAAGAACATTGGGGGAAGGAAGAGGGTGGAGACAAGTGGCACAGCCACGCCTACTTCCGCTTCCCTCCCACCTGACACAGATGGGCGGAGCTATCAGGAGTCCCGCACACTCAATCTCACGCGGCTCCAAGGCGAGGAAGGGACGGAGCAATAGGCGCACCGCCACAATCACCTTTCCCTAATCTCCAAAGCATGAAGGGGCGGAGCCAGGACACCCCACCTGTTTTGCCCTAATTTTCCAAGGCCAAATAAGGGAAAGGGAGGTGGAGCCAAGCAGGTGCCCCCCGCCCCTCCAAGGCAGAGGGAGAAGGGCGGAGCCAATCAGAGACCAGCTACCTCTTCATGACCAAAGGAAATGAGAAGGGGCGGAGCTAATATAGCTCCGCCTATCTCTATTCTAGCCCTCACTAGCCCTCCCTCAGCAATTGGGAGAAGGGCGGGCAGACATAGCCTCGCCCCTCTCCTCCCACCGCCCACTCTTATTTTACAAGCCAATAGAAAAGGGGCAGAGCTAGGTTAACCACGCCCACCGCTTCTTCCCCTCCATCTCCATAGCTAGGATGAGGAAAGGGGCGGAGCCCCCCCCAAAATAATAACCACAAACCACACCCCAACCCGTCGAGAGAAGAAAAGGGGCGGAGCCAGGGATAGCACCGCCCTCCTCACGCCAATCCATCGCCACAGCGGGAAAAAGGGGCGGAGACAAAGGCAGCCACGCCCACCCGCTCTGTTCTCCTCGTCGCACAAAAGGGAGGGGGACCGCGGGCGTAGCCTCCTGCGTCTCTACTGCCAAAGAGAGAGAGGGCGCCACCAAGTGGAGCCACGCCCACACAATCGTCCATTCGTCCAGTCACAGAGGGGGCGGGGCCAGGAGTCGGCCCGCCCTCTCGACCTCGGCAAATGGAGAAGGGGCGAGGCCCAGGACCACCGCATCCAACCAACGAGAAGGGGCAGACAAGCATAAACACGCCCCCTGCCCGTCAATGGTAAGGGGGCAGAGCCAGCCTGCCCGCCTCAACCAAGGAGAGAAGGGGCCGAAATCAAGACACAACCACGCCCACCTTCGTCCGTCACGGAGGGGCGTGGCCACTGCAGGCCCGCCCACCCGCTCCGCCCCCGTCTCCAAGGCCAGGAGAGGAGGAAAGGGGGCGGAGCTAAGCGTTGCCCGTAAAGCTCAAGCGAATGCGGCCAAAGAGAGAGGGAGGGATAGAACAGGCGCGAGGGGAGGGCGGGAAGGAGTAGGCGGGGCTTGGAGAGAGAGCAACAACGAGCCAGTTAAATGGAGTGGAAGGCCCAGGATTGGCAGACCGGAAGGAGCCGCGGAAGCTCCGTAAGCCCTTCTGGGCGGGGGGGGGCTGCCTTGTTGTTTTTTTCCCGCTGAGTAAAGAGAGAACGATCCTCGACTCAGGCCCCGCCCCCCTTTCCCCGCAGGCGCCCTCGAACGACCACCCTCACCAACAACCGCCTCCTTCGCTCTCATTCGCCCTCTCACTCACCTGAGCGCCGTCCTTGCTGGCTCCGCTTCCTCCTCCTCCGCATGGTCGGGGCTTTCCCTCCTCAGCTGCTGGAGGAAGGGGGAAAACTCCCTTTCCCTCTCTTCGAGGCCCGCGGCCTAGTCCTGAGGGAAAGCGGAAGGAGGCCCAAAGACCAAGCAAGCCGGGCATGGCTCTGAAAAGAACGCCTCAAGACGGCCACAGCCGCCGCTGCACACCGCGAGCGCTGCCCGCTTCTCTGTTCCCTGGCAAATCCCGCCCCCTCCAATGCCCCCGAGAGGCCTACCCGCTCGCTCTATTGGGACGCTCCCACATCGATCAAACGCTCCACCAATCAGCCTCCCTTCACCTCCTCGCTCCTATTGGACGCCCGCTCCCAGGAAGGGGACGCGAAAGGAGGGTTGTGAGGGGAAAAGGAGAAAACAAAAGAGGCGGGGAGAAATGGCCCTCCCCCTCGCCTATTGGGTCGAACGCTAAGGGAGTGGAACCACCTCGTGGTCCAAAGGGGGGTCCGCTCAATTGCTAATGGGCGGAGCTAAAGGAGAGGAAGAACTCTAAAGCGGAGCTCCCCCACCGCCAGCCCACACGAAGCCCCGCCCGCGTAGGCAAGGCAAACAGCGCACCGCCCTTTCCCGGGGAGTGCTTTTGTGGAATGTGTACATCGGTTTTGCAAAAGGGAAAAGGCAATGCATGCAACTTCCTATTGCAACGAAGCATGGGAAAGGCAATCATCCCCAGAACGGCGGCACACGCTGCATAAGAGATTTAACCAGGGACTTAAGGCTTTTAATTTATAGTTAAAATGAACCCAAAACCTCAATTATGCTAATTATATTCCCCCCCCCCAAAGATGGCTTTGCAAGCGTGCATGTTACCAGGAGTGCATGCATCTATCCCCTCTATCCCCCACTTCCCGGGTCCGCCTTTGATTCCCGGAAGTTTCGGGAGAATAATCAAAAACTAATGGCAAAATAAATAAAGAGTGCCCAACAGGTTTCAAAATGCAACCCGAAAGCAGACTACTTTCCCCACTCTCATAGAAAATACACACTTGAAAGATGCATGGAATATCTGCAGGATATTGACCCAGAATAAGGAACTTAAAGTCAAATAGAGAGATGGAGTTTGGCAAAGAAATCAAATTTAAACAAGCGAAAGGTGCATTGTTTAATGATTTCATTCAGAGATGTTCAGAAAGGAACTCTTCAAATAGCAAGTCTTGTCCCTTTTCCCCTCTATATAGAAACCTCCCAATCGCTTTTTAAAAATGCCAAACTAAAAGGCAAGGCGGCCTGTGGAGTCATCAATGGAGCCTTGGCTTTACTCCGAGGCGCAAAGCGCTTGCAACCGTTGAAATTTCCAGCCACGGTGGCAGATTTGCATAGACGTTCCTAGGAGGAGTCCAACAAACAAACTACAACTCCCAGGAGTCCCCAGCCCTCTTGAGCCACGGGCGGCGTTAAAGAGGGTCTCACGTGGATCGGTCATTCCGGCAACCACCCTGCAGTGGGTTTGGGAAGCAGAGAAGGACTCCAAAATGTCCTCACCAAACTACAAAATCCTGATTCCCTAGCACTGAGCCCCAGGGCTGTTAGCAGGGACCAGGCTGGAGCATTGTGGTGTTTTGGTGCCAAAGAGGACAAAGGCAGCACAAAGGGGGAAAGCCAGGCAAAAGCCAAAAGCACTCATATAAATGGAATAGATGTTGCAGCACCTTTGAGAACTCCTGGAAGAAAGAAATTGGCAGCATGAGATTTTCCATAGACTTCGGTCTACTTCCGAATTCCATCAATGCATTGGTGCAGTGGGAGCCTATAGAAGCCTATGGTATGTGAGGATGCCAAGACAAATTGCAAATCCTTTGTGTATGAAATAAGTCACAGGCACGCCCATTTCCATGAGATGGTAGGAAACAAAGGCGTTCAAGATGGATGGAGAAGTTCCTGCAATGGCAGAATGGGTTGGGCTGGATGGCCTGTCTTGGTGTCTCTTTCCAACTCCTAAGGATTCTGTAATATGTGAGATCTCTCCATGACTGAGTCTACAGACTAACAGCTATACTTTGAATTCTACCCTTTTCTTTTCTCCTGTTAACTTTCCTTCTCTTCGTCCAGCGTTCACAACCGCAGGCAGAAATTTGGGGTGTTTTTTTGGTGGCCCGTTTACGGTTGTTGTGGGTGGCGACTTAAAGTCATGTCCGATACTATTAGCAGACGCAAACGGGGGAAGAAACTGGGATGTTGTAAGGTGACTGGCATTTTGTTGTTTCTTCGGCCCTTAAGTTCAGATGGAATTGAGTCGGGCAGAAACAATAAACGAAAGCTTGCAACAAGTATACTGTGCATTTCGATCAGAAACCTAAGATATGCAGACCACTCAGTATCCACAGATTTAGGAATCGCCAGA
Organism: Sceloporus undulatus; assembly: GCF_019175285.1. Taxonomy (NCBI): domain Eukaryota; kingdom Metazoa; phylum Chordata; class Lepidosauria; order Squamata; family Phrynosomatidae; genus Sceloporus; species Sceloporus undulatus. The sequence goes on along the minus strand of NC_056527.1, from coordinate 150,678,972 downwards.
TGCGCAAGCATCCGCAGCGTGGGAATAATTTTAAAATAAATACATTCAATTTTTTTGAAACCTTAGATAACAATCTCCAATATGGCACGTTTCTAAATATACATAAACATAGTTTTAAATATACAACATTTGAGACAATTTGCGTTTCCCGGTCGTTTCATAACCAGTGTGTGTATATACAGTGGTACCCCGGGTTACGAAAATAATTCGTTCCGCCGCAGCGTTCGTACCCGGAATCCGTCGTAAGCGAAAAAGCCAGAGCGCTAATGGGGGAAAAGCCGCGATTTTCGTGCGAAATAGCGCCGAAAAGCCACCAAAAAATTTTTTCGTAACCCGAAATAAACCTTCGAACCACCCGGAACAGTTTGTTTCCTATTGATTTTTTTCGTAACCCCGGAATTTCGTAAGGCGGTGCTTTCGTATCCCGGGGTACCAACTGTAACCCGTTGCCACTTAAAAGTCCGACCGCAACTCTTTTCTATCTCTTTCGGTGGCTGTATTGATCATATTAACAAATATATAGTTCGCGTAATGATTTTTACATTTCAGTTTGAAAAGCTCACATATTATATTATAGACCCGAAGGGCCGCCAGTCCAGCCCCATTTTGCCATGCAGGAAATCTCCAATCAAGCATCCTTGACAGATGGCATCCAGCTCTGTTTAAAGACGCTTCAAAGGAAGGAAGACTCCACTACACTTTGGAAGAAGCATCTTCTTCCACTATCAACCATCTCTTACGTAAAGGACGTTTCTTCCTAATGTTGAGGTAGAACTTTTCCCCCCCTTTAGTTTGAACCATTGCTCCCAATTAGTCTCGGGACACGAAAACAAGCTTGCTCCCTCCTCAAATGACATCCTTCACTAGTTAAAGAGGGCTAATCCATATCCATATATCAGTAATTAGTTTACATTGTGTATGGTGTTTATATTTGCTTTTTTTAAGAGTACACCGGTTTTTTTGAAACATATATATATAGATAGATATATATTGAAAATGATATTTTATACACACGCACACACACACATAAATAAGATTATAACACAAAGGAGTTCCTCCTAATGTTGAGGTGAATCTCTTTTCCTGGGTCCATTGCATCCATTGCTCCATTGTTGTCCCGGTTACTCTGGAGTAGCAGAAACAAGCTTGCTTCCTGCCTCAATATGACATCCCTTCAAGTATTTAAACAGGGATTATCAGATCCACCTCTTAACCTTCTCTTCCTCCAGGCTAAACATCCCAGCTCCCCTAAGGCGTTCCTCATAGGCTTCATGGTTTCCAACCCTTCACCATTGGTTGCCCTCCTTTGGACCATGGGCTCCAGTTTTCTCATGTCGTTTTTGATTGTGGTGCCAAAATGGACACATATTCCAGGTGGGCCCTGACCAGAGCAGAAGACAGTGGCAGATTACTTTCCGCCCATCTAGAGCATAGAGAGGGAAGAGACCCCCCAGGGCCAGCCCAGTCCAACACATTCTGCATCAGTAAATCTCAATCAACTCTGACACTACACTTCTATTGATGCAGCATATAATCGCAAATTGGCCCTTTTTAGCTGGCCGCCATCCAAAATCGTGGACTCATGTCGACTTTTCGTTCGGACACTCCTAGGACTCCCTAGTCCCGCATGAATATTTGTCCAATAGGATTTAACCAAAGTCCACCATATATATATATATACGATTCCAGTTTAGAGGAGGGAGGTGTAAAAAGGAAGATAGAAAGAGAAAAGAGGAGGATGAGAGGAGAAGGAAGGGAGCTGTTCCGCCTTCCCTTCCTCCCCCTCCTTGTCCTGGTCCGTTCCCTCCATCGGGCCCGGACTCCCCCAAATCAATCCATTGTGGGGGGAGTAATTTTAAACCATCCTCCCCTCTTCCTCTTAAACAAGATTCCTGCCCTCCTCCCCTTGCAGACCATCCAAACCTGCCCCAACCCCACTCCTAATTAATGAATGAATTAGATCAGTATTAGTTAATTAATTCATTATAATTGGGTTGTTGTTGTTGTTACCTATGGCTTCCATCCACACCTCCTTCCCCTAAAATTGGATTAGCTCCGTCGCCTCGCGGTCGGAAATCTATAAACCCTCACCCCCCCACATAGTTTTAACAATGCCTACTTAAAAGGAATGAGGAAGGAAAGGAAGGAAACCCCTTCATGAGAATCAATGGGAAAGAAAGCCAGTCTGTGTCACTTACCATACCTGTCAAAAGCCCAGGGGGGGTCAGGAATTTCGGAATGGGGGGGAAAGAGACACGCCCCGCGAAGGGGGATGGCCAGGGGGGGAGTGGTGGTCATGGAAGGGGAGGGCTGGAGGGAGGCCACACCCCCTTTCTCTATCGCCCTCCCCCCCTTTTTTTTTGGTTGCATAACAATCATTGTATTTCAATAGAATCAAAGCAAAAGTTGGCCAAGGTGCATCAAGGCCCAAAGGAGCGTCTTGCGGGAAATGCTCACAGCAAGAAGGCTGGTTTCATCACTTAGGTGCTTTTATCACCAAAGCAAAAACATACTGGAATAGATACATAAAACAATTGAAAGGAATAAGAAAAAATTAAGATTTAACCTATATGCAGAACGTAGTGGCAAGGAAAGCGGCTGGAAAACAGAAGGCAAGGAGTGGAAAATGAAAGAAGAATAGCAACCATCTTAAGATATGCAGACGACCCCATAAGCTAGCGGAAAACATCACCGAATTTGGATAATACTGGAGGAAAGGGCAAGGCAGGCTTACGTTGGACAGCAAGAAAACCTGATACTAGTGAGATGCTTAATGTTCCGAACATCAAGAAACCAAATAATGACTGCCCAGAACCTTTGCAAGTCCAGCCTAGACAATGAAGAAAACGCAATAGTAAAAAGAGTTTCCCCATAACTGGGATGCAAACATGATCAGGAAACCAGAAGAGATTAAGAATGGGAGGTGGCTATGAAACTATCCTTGATATAATACTCAGTATAAGATGAGGCATTGTTTCTCTTTGTTGTTTTGGATTTCCAGTGATTCTGTACATAGCATAGTACAGGGCTTAGTCAAGAAAAGATGGCACAGCTTGTTTCCCAGTGAATGTGTTGCTGTCGTTACAAGGATGTGTAAAAACCACTTCATGCTTTTAGGTGTTTTAATTCACATGGAGGTTTTTGCAGCTCAAGATCCGGGGTGACTCTGGTTCAGCTTGCAATTCACATTGTAACGTGAATGTTTTTATCACACCTGGGTGCCCTTCCGAATCGAGGGGGAAACCGAATCCAAGCAACCACGTGATGTGATTCAAGCAAAGCGGAGCGAGTGCACATTGTTTACCACACTCAGTGGGATTCAACTATTCGAATCGGCACCCGTGAGCTGGGCTCAGTGGGGGGGCTGAACACATCGTGACCTGTGCCGTTCTGGGGTAAAGGGGCGCAAGTTCTTGGATCTGAGGTGCAAAAACCTCATGTAATAAGGCGCTTGGAAGTATTTCAGAGGAAGAACCATCAAAGCCACCGCTGAGTAATCCTTGCCTAAGAAAACCTTATGAATTCAGAGTTCACCTAAACGGAAGGCAACTTGAAGGTATACATATGCAAACATCCGAAAGACCACTAAAATCTTGTTTGACCTGGGAGCTAAGAAAAGTCCACCCCTTTATTACTTGGATGGGAGAACGCCAAGAATGAAAGGTGGCGGCAGGCTGTTTCAGAGGAGGACCTGGACAAAACCACCTCGAGTCTTTCCTTGCCAAGATATAACCTTGGAGAGGGGATCCTAGTCTAATACAAACTCATATAATTTTTTCATAGGCACGCTTATACACATTGCCTGAAGGTAGGTTATGGTATTTGGTAATAACTATATTAAATGTCTTATATTCTATAGTCTTAATATATATTTTAAAGAATGTTTGTGCTGAAACAAAGTTTTATGTACACGGACCTATCGAAAAGCAAAGTGTCACTTGTCTCCGCCGCCCAGGAAATGACAAAAACGCCAGATGTGGTCAGTTGTAGGTATATTTATTTCTGTAAAATACAAAAACGAAAACGTCCGGCGCCATACAAAGAGCGAACTGAAACATTACGTTATCTCCAATTCGGATTTTGAATCAAGTTAATTTAAATACAAAAAAAATTAAAGGAATGAAAAAAAAATAAGAATAAAAAAACCCAAAACAAGAATATACACATTCGAAAGAGCTTATTACCAGTAGAAAGTTTACTGAGGTTTGGTTTGGATGCCGCTCTCCTCTTTTCTGCGACTAGAAAGGTTGGGAGGAAAAGCACAGAAGGGAAAGGAAGCGCAAGAAAGAAGACAAAAATACAGATGGGCTTTTTTATTTTGTGAAGGCCGAAGAGTATTATTCCTGAAGTTTCTCTTCTAGAACATGGACTCAATAGACCCCCCAAAACCCACAAAATTATATGGATCCATAGGAGGCGGCTATGAAATTTAAAATGGAGTCATGGTGCCCTAGATTGTGTAGTGCGGAAGGGCTCCTTAAGTTTCTCTCTCTCTGTCCCATCCCCAATTACGTACTATCTATCTGCTTCAACTGAGTTTGGAGAGGGATGTCTAAGGCTGCATCCGCACTGCAGAATTAATGCAGTTTGACACCACTTTTTAACTGCCCGGGCTCAATGCTATGAAATCAGGGATTTTGCAATTTTGTGGGAAGTGGAGCTTCCACTTTCAGAGCGCTCCATGGTGTCCAATTAAACGAACAAACCCGCGCCATAGGATGGAGCAAAGGACAAAAGCGGTAATCAAACTGCATAATGGTCTGCAGTGCAGAGCGCGGTCCACAAAGTTTTTTGCCTCCCAAATGTTTTGGACTTGGCCAGCTCCGAGGATTCATGACGATTAGCAAGCGGGCTAGGCGTCGGGGAGCTGAGTCCAAAACACATGGAGGAATCGACGGTTGGGAACTACAGCCAAGGATGAATAAGGATAAAGTTGTGTCCACACATACCCAGCTTCCCACTTTCTTAACGACTTTGGCCCTTTAGCTCTCGTTGGATTGCAGCTCCAGCAGTGAGGGATGATAGAAAGCTAGTCCGGGCAACCATTGGAGGGCGGCAAACCCAGATTGGACAACCATATCCCTTCTCTTTCCAACCACCCTGGTGGCCGTATTCGTACCCGGCACTTGGAATAGCCAACCAGTGGCAAAGGCCAAGCATGAGAAAATGTCTGCCATCTTGTATCCCAAGAGGAGAGAAGAGACCCAAAGAGCTGCGCTAATCTGAACTGGCCTTTTCGCTAGGCATCAAAGTTGTTGGCTTTTAAAGGCAAGGAAGGAAGGAAAAGGTGGAAGAAGTAAAAGCAACATCAGGAAACCATCTTTTAAGTAGTCTGCATGAGCAGTTGGGTGAGAGACTATGGGAGGGAAGTCTCCATAAATTTAATTCTGGGATGAAGAATGGAATAGTTGTAAAAAACCATGTTTCTGCGTGGTGCAAGAAAGGTATCCAAAACTGCATAGTTCTAGAAGTTTAATTGAAGTCAGGTTAATGAAGCATGAGTTTCAACATTTTTGGCCTAGAAAATACATTCCCTGACATAAAATAAAAAAAGGGGTGCATGTTTTCTGAGCAAAGTGGGCTACCATGCCAAAGAGGCAGGGCAACTGTTAAAGATCAGGAGGCTTGCTTTGGTCCCCAAAGGGATTTTGTAGGGCCAAAACCCCAGTGACATCCCTGGAGAGAAAAAACTCTATCCCCAAGGAGAAGGGACCACAATTTTACTACAGTTAGGCCCCTTCTGTGGGTCATTTTATGCGCAAGTACAAAAGGCCATTTTGCCACCAACAAAAAGTAACCTGGAAGTCAGGCTTACAAAGCACTTCCTATACCAAAAGGGCCTGAAATAACCCAGAAAAAGAGAGATACAAAGACGTCCTACACCACTTTAAGCGGTTTTAGGGGACAAAAATTTGGGGGGTTGTGAGGACTAAAACAGCCCTGGGGTGGGCATGCAGCTTATGGGCTACACCGTCCCCACTTCGGGACCAGTGGGAGAGATGGGAAAAGAGAAAAGAAGGAAAAAAGAAAAAGAGAGAGCTCCAACCCAGGGTCACTGAATTACTGGACATTTGCCACGCCAGGTGAGTCCCTGGCAGCTACAAGCCACGTGTGTCTATCCCGAAATATAGAAAAGGGAAGAATGACTACGCCTCAACACGAGGAGCATATTTATGTACGTAAGCAGGAGAAAAACACACACACACAGCTACACATCCATGTGAGCAACGCGGAAGACCGGAGAGGGCAGTTAGATTAGATTCTTCATCCGGCTTTGGGTAGATAAGTGGAAAGATGTCCTAAGACAGCCTCAAATGAAGAGCAGGGGGAAAAGAAGTCTCCGTCGTTTTGACAAGGAGGTCACACGCCTCTTCGGTGGCATAGAGGTCCACTACATTGGTTTGTGTGTGTGGTTGTTTTGTAAATAAGGCCACAGTGTCAGTCAAGGGTGTAAGGACCTGTAGTCAAATGGCTACCAGTTGTGACTTGTCCGTCCTCCCGGCAAAAGAGAAAGGCCCCAATAGGGGTAGAAAAAAAGGAAATGGAGCCGAGTTGCCTGTGATCCTTGGTCTTATCCCGCAACGATGGAGCGAAAAGACTCGGACGCATCTGGATGGGCAGAGGGAAAAGTCAGGCAAAGAGGAAGGCAAGGGAGTCCGGTCCCTGCAATTTGTTGAGACTATCGGTGAGGAATCCAACCGCGACTGCCCATTAGCTGTCTCCGGACTGGCCCAAGGGCGGGGAGACGGGAAGGAGGTTTTCCTCTGAGCGTGCTCAATGATAAGCCATGTAGCAAGAAATAGTACTGGCTCCGGGGTCGGGATGCTGAAGGCGCGCTGTGGGTACCGCATCCGTACCCACTGTCCTGGTAGACGTTCAGCGGCCCATGTCCTGCAGTTGCGACAGGCAGATATCCAGGGCACAGGAAAGTACCTGGAGGGAGGAGGAAAGCATCACCGTCAATGTCCCTTTAATTCAGAGGCAAGCAATGGACAACCGGGAGGAGACTGCCCCAGGTCTGTTTGTGTGGCTTCCAAGAATCAGGACAAAAAAAAAGGTTGAGGTCGCCAGTTTCCCGAAATGCAGTCGGGCCTTCTATACACTGATTTTGTTTATACACGGATCGAGGCATCCATGGGTTTGAAAATGTTCAAAAAATGATAAATTTCAAATAATAAACCTTGATTTTCCATTTTTAATAAGGGACACCATTTTGCTATGTCATAGTATTTAATGGGACTTGAGCATCCATGGATTTTGTTATCCACAGGGGAGCCTGAACCAAAACCCGGCGTATAACAAGGGTCCACTGGGGCTGGAGGAGCAGATGTAATTGGGAATTTTTCCCCCCTTCAGATTTTGGAATATTGCATATAACATAAGGAGAAATCTTGAGATAGGGAACGCAAGTCAAAACTCTAATAAGAAAATAAGAAATAACCGCCTTTCCATTAAGAATCGAGGCAGGCTAACACAACATAAAAAAACCGTTAAAATTATTAAAAACCGACAAGACAGGTAGGCATTGGGGGCGACTGAGGATGCTAATTGGGGAAAACAATCATTGATGGTTCATAGAGTACCTTATAACAACATCTGGGAAGATAATTTCATATGCAATTTTAAAAAATAATTTTGGGTACGAAATGAAGATATGTAGCTCCAACCAGCAACAAGCAAGCACTATTTGAGCCACGGAGTTGGAATTTGGAGTTTGGGAATATTTTGGAAGTCGGGATAAGGGAGAAACTTCATAATGTGTGATGGTGGGTTGTTGGGTGTAGTTCCAAAAGTCCCACAAATGTCAAAGGAATGGTGGAAGTCACGTTTTACCATCATGTTTCCCTGGGCCCCTGAGAGGGACTTTATTTTGAAACAAGTAGTTAACAGGAAGTTACCCGCCATAGCTATGTAAAGAATGAAAGATTGAGCATAATCAATCATCACCCAAAAGGAGTAAAGTGTGCTCCCAAGTTAGTTACAGCGTACTTAAACAAGCGTTAGTTTGAAAAAAAGAATTAAGTGCAAGCTCTGCATATATGAAGGAAGGCTGTTGCCCCTTACAGGAGTCCGGGACCACAGGTGTATCCGGAATGCAAGCCTTGGAGATTGGTCAAAAAAAAAACAAAGTAAATCTTTCCCATCCCAAAAACGGAGACCTTGGAACCCTGAGCATGCAAAAAAGAGGCTCCGATCCAAAGCGTGACGAGCCTATGGGAGTGTTGGCTGGGGATGATGGGAGTGGTAGTCACAACTGAATCAGAGGGGGGCCCAGGCCAGGGAAGGTGTAGGGACTAAGTGGACTGAACCGTCCAGACGATCCCTGCAACGCAATGCACCACGATGGGTGGTCACGCCTGGATGGCCTTTGTATCGCGGACCCAGAGACTGACTGCTACTCTTTGCTGCGGCTTGACTGCCCCCAGGCAAAGTCAATGAGCGTGCTGCCGAGGATGGGAGCTGCCGTTAGATCGGGCCAGCCACGTAAACTGGAAGGGGTCACCAGAGAGCGCCTCTCGCGGCTCTGGAGTAGGGAAGGGTCAGTTGGAGGAAGATAGCAAGGAATCATTGAGTTGTTATGGCTTTTGGCGAACCCTGCATCTCTGTCAATAGCCTGCGAGAGCAACATGTTTGTCAATCAATGATCGCCAGGGGCTCACCCACCATCCCTAGAGAGGCTGAAAAGGCTGCTCACGACCGCAATATTCAGCTCCTGAAGAAGCATTTTGGGGGGGACTCTGGGAGACCACATAAAAACAAGCCCCATGGGCCACAACATTCCTCCCAGTATCCATATTCCTATAGAAAACTTTTTCAGGACAAATAGCTTTTAGAAAATACTTGGGGTAATATAGTAATGCCTTGGTCTTAAACGGGGCTTTTGTGTATGTATAATTTATTGGCTTATATGATTATTATTGATTTTAGATAAGACAATGAACATAAAACATCATCAAAGACATTTAACATATAACGACATCTCACAAATGAAACTACAATATATTACAAATGAGTAAATAGATCTAAAAGACAGTAAAAATATAATGTAACTTCCTTCTATCTGGAGTTCTCGTCATTATGATTTCTGCCTTTCTGATTCTTTTGGTATCTTCCTATGCGTTAGTTCGGCAGACTCTAGCTACTTTAAAACTCATGTTCCTTATATCTAGCGTTAGTATTATGATCTGTATACATTATCTAGTCCTTAGCGTTGAGGTAAACTTCTAATTCCAAAAGCCACAAATGTTTCATGCATACATATAGTAGGAGAATTCACATTTTCTCCTTTTTAAACTCCAACTATGAAAATAATCACACCTTTAGTATGTTATATATATTATGGAGTTGTGGCCATGTTCAGTGTTATGGGATATTATCATCTTCGGGAAGAAAATATTCCATAGTCCTTTTCAACCCAGTTTTTTTTTTTTGGGGGGGGGAGGCCATGGTTTACAGGAGGAATATACTCCCCCAATGTTTTTTCTCTTTTTAAAATGTTAATTTTGGGGAACCTTCACATCGTTGGTTCAAATGGTAATTTTTGTTGGCTACGCATTAGAACACAGCTTTCGTTTCCGCCCGTCAAAAAACTGGCCAAACGGACCGCGGCTCCTTGCAATTGCGCCCAATACCTCACAGTTGTAAATCTCCAGCATGGTTTTTGTAGTGGTTGAGGGTTCTCCACACCCAAGTGGTGACCGTCGCATTCCATAAGAGGACTGGAAAGTCTTCTCCAATGGCCGATACGGACCACACTCCCTTCGGCCGCCTTCTTCGAGCCTGCAAGGCAAAAGGACGTAGTGAGGATGATGGAGGATTTGACTATTTCCCAACTTCCTACCTACCCGAAGTTGTGAATGCTGATTCAAGATCTCAGATTATGAGACACCCTAAATAACACAACACAAAATATTTAAAAGTGTGAAGTTGAGGCTTTCATGGACGGCATCCAGAGATTATGTGGGTTTTTCTGGCTGCGTGGCCATGTTCTAGAAGAGTTTATTCCTGACGTTTCACCAGCATCTGTGGCTGGCATCTTCAGAGGATGTAGGTCAGTGGTGGCGAACCTATGGCATGTTGCCAGAGGTGGCACTCAGAGTCCTCTCTGTGGGCACATGTGCCATCACCCCAGCACAGTTTGTTATTAGAAAGCCAGAGGGACATGGCATTTTGCAATAAATAAGTGGGTTTTGGGTTGCAGTTTGGGCACTGGCATCACTGATATAGGTTCAAGTTTCTTTCTTTGAAAACGCCAGCCGCAGATGCTGGTGGAAAAATCAGGGATAAAGCACTTCGAACATGACACACAGCCCAAAAGCCCCACAAAACTATTTCAAAGTTTATTAGGAAAATAAAAGGTTTTGTCTCTGTGAATGTAGAACTGGTGATAATTCTGTTACAGACTTACTCTCCTTATCTAGATTCCAATCCCAAATGGTCCAAAATCAAAACTGTCAAACATGTGCTGAGAAGTGACACCTTTGCTTTCTGATGAGTTCATCGAACACAGACTTGGTTTCCCGAACAAAAATTATTAAAAAATATTATCAACATTAACAGAAATAAAAGATAATGAATAAACAGAATGAATTCATAAGTGGAGAAATTCTGAAATTTAATGGCAGGACTATCTTTGTCATAATTGATATTCTGAAAGAAGCTTTTAATAGAATGACATATTGATCCAAAATATATTAAAAAAAACAACTAAAAGTAAAAAATCAGGAGGAAGTAACAAAATCTGAAATACTTCTGGTCTTAAGCATTTGAGATAAGGAAGACTCAACCTGAACATCTACTAGAAATGTTTCTTCCTGGACTACAGCTCCCAGAATCCCTGGCGAAACTTGACATAGTTTATGGACCTCAGCATGATTTAGTTTCGTAGCAAATCTTTTGATGTGTCACAGAAAGTAAGAGGAAAAGCATTTTTGGAGAGAATCCCCATCTCTCCAGTGCACCAGAGGGCCAAAGACCGAACCTGCATAGGTCCCTTAGTCACAGATGGACCTTACCTTGTGGTCATGACAATCACCAGCACATTCTGTTCCACACACCATGCGCCAGAAATCATTATATGTGTTTTCTAATGGTCCTGAAAAGAGATGGGACATCCATTACAAAAGGAAAGAAGCAAACACTCACCCTCGGAGACAGAAGAAAGCTTGCCTTGTACCATCAGGTCCATTGGACCATCTCATAGTGCCACTGTTGTCTACACTGGGCAGTTGGGCAACCTTTGCAGATTTAGACCTACCTTCCTGCCTTAGAATGTCCCAAAATGAACCACACAATCAAGTTCACTATAAATAAACCCAGAAATCTACTTGGGGTTCTCCCCCAAATTGGTGTTTTGTGACATCAAACACACCGGAGGGGAGAACTTCCAGTAGGGGAAGACGTAAAAAATGGGTCCATACAAATAAAATAAAGAATAAATACAATGTTCTCACCATTTGGTTTATAATGACTAACAGGGATTCACTAAGGCAGTGGTTCCCAAACCTTGGTCTGCCAGATGTTTTGGACTTCATCTCTCAGAGGTCCTGACTGTTGGCCAAGGTTAGCTAGGACTTCTGGAGGACCAAAATTTGGGAAACACTGCTCTAGGATGTCAAACTATGGTCTTCTCCTTTCCCAGCTGGAGGTGCTATTGGATTGAACGGGGCCTTCTGTAGGCAAAGTACTACCAACAGAACTATGGCATGGCTATGGATTTAGAAGACTTCTGCAAAACAGTATGGTCCAGCCCACAGAGAGAAGACTGTGTCCATTAGCCAAAACACTTTCAATGGATCCGCCATGTGAAAAAGTCTGTACATCTCTGGATAACAAGATGCTTGGGTCAAGCATCAGAAAAGGCCAGCAACAACATACACTGGGGAAAATTTGATGGATGCATCTGCATCTGGTGGTTCCCACCCTTTGGTCCCCAGATGATTTGGACTTCAGCTCCAATAATTCCTGGCTCTTGGGAGCTGAAGTCCAAAAGTGGAGGACCAAAGGTTGGGAACCACAGGTCTAGCTGACTGTGAGTACAATGCTGGACCTGTAGCCTGACGAAGCAAAAGCCATGGTTTGCAAAATTCATGGACTACAACTTCCAAAGACTTCCAGATATGGATGTGTTACTACAGATCCTAGCATACTCCTGTGGCCATGCTGGCTGCAGGGTTTCTGTATGCTGGTATCTAAAAAAGCCCCTGCTTCCAAAATGAAGCAGAGCTGCCATCTGGTGCTTGAAGCAGCAACTGATTCCTTAACAATTTGCCTGAAGATGCAACAGGGGAAACTTGACTTGAGCAACCAATTTCCCAATTCTAAAGAGCCTCAAGAGGTATTACAAAGGTAAGCACAAAGGGAGCATGGGGGCATCCTTACCTTGGGTGCCAATGTAAGCATTCCTCTGCTTGTAGCCATCCCATGAAGCTGGCATTGATGTAATCGGTCAACTGGAAGAAACACAAGGAAAACTCTTGAGACGTACAAACTTGGGGAAACTCC
>NC_056527.1:150664206-150666443 GCF_019175285.1 Sceloporus undulatus | reverse complement strand
GCGAGTTGTTGTATAAATGTTGTATGTGTTTATATTGTTTGCTTAATAAAATAATTAAAAAAACAAAAACAAATGATACTATCATCTCAAATAACTCTCTGAGTCTTCTGCCTCCCAAATAAACCCACATAAACTACCTATACTGCTCAAGCGAGAATTATACAAAGAATTAAAACCCTATGATAGGTCTCTTGGTTGCAGACAGCAGTAGGCTAGATCAGAATTGGCCAAATACGGGCCTCTAGAGCTTGTTAATTGCCAGCACTCTTCATGGCTGGATACAGTGGCTATGGGTGATGGGAGCTGCAGTCCAATAAGCCCCAGAAGCTTTATATGATTCTCAACCCCGGGCTAGACATAGGATGCATCTACAGTGGAGAAATACTGCAGTTTGACTCCACTTTAACTGCCTTGGCTCCATCCTACAGAATTCTGGGGTCTGTAGTCTTGTGAGGCACCAGCACGATTTGGCAGAGAAGGCCTTGTAAAACAGGATGGAGCTAGAGCATTTAAAGTAGTGTCAAACTGCATTATTTCTACCATGTAGATGCATCCATAGTGACAGCCTGATACAGTTGAATGCACCTTCTCTGATGATATGCCTTGGACTGCTTACCTCGTGGTAGCTAAACTGTTTGGACAACTTCACCCTGGTTTGGTCAAGGCATGGGACATCTCCGTATCGATTCTTTTCCTGGTTAAAGGGAGCTCTACAAGGAGAGAGAGAAGGGTAGGCAAAGGCAGTCACGCAAATGTGACTTCCAGATCTTGGGTTTTCTCTGCATCAGTTTGGAGGACAGGAGAACATGCTCAATTCTGAATTGTCTGGGAGAATATGGTAAAGCAGAAAGGCTCTTCCCCAGCCTTAACATCATCACAAGTATGTTTGACAAGGACATGGGAGAGGATTTTCTCAGTGGCTGCTCCCAGAAGCCAGGGTTTAAACCACAGTGTAAACAAATCTAGGTTTGGAACACAGTTTAAACAAACCAAGGTCTGAACCATGGTTTACCAGTGATTCCCAGACTTTGGTCCCCCAGATATTTTTGGACTTCAGATCCCAGAATTCCTGACTGTTGGCCAAGCTAGCTGGTCTTTCTGGGAGCTGAAGTCCAAAACACCTGGAAGACCAAAGTTTGGGAATCACTGGGTTAAACAAACCAAGGCGGGAACCAGTTTAAACAAGCCAAGGTTCCATTATTATTATTATTATTATTATTATTACATCATCATCATCATCATTATTATTATTTATATAGCGCTGTAGATTTACACAGCGCTGTACATATAAACAATTAAAATACATAAAAGTAAACCTGCACATGGCATACATTCTAAGAAATAATAGCATAATACATATGAATAATACATAACACTACAGGAAGTGGTTCAATAAAATAAGGCAGGCAACAAATTAAAAAAGATCAGATAACAAATGACGGTTGAAACAAACCAAGGCTTAAACTATGGTTTAAACAAATCAGGGCCTCATTCCCACTACATTTTATACAGTTTAAATGACCCTGGTTCGCACTTGAACCGAATTGCTGAAGTGGTTCAGAGAGGGGAGCCATATGCTAGACCCATTTAATGTATGTCTTATTTGATAAATCAATTCCGCACAAGTGTGAATGAGAAGCAGATTGGAATCGATTTAAATTTGACCTTCAGCTGACTGAAGCGGGTTCATTTTGAATCGATTCATTCGTGAATGTGAACTACAAGTGGGCTATTTTACAGGGGAAAATGCAATCGGGGCAAATGTAGTGTGAACCATGCTCCGCTGTCGAATCGATCCATCGATTCGGATTGCAAACTGATTTATTTGTAAGTGGGAATGAGGCCCACCAAGGTTCCAACCATGGTTTAAACAAACCAAGGTTCCAACTTTGGTTTAAACCAAACAACCCTGCCCCAGTCTCCATCTGCTGTTGCAGCCAGGACTTTGTGCCTCATTTCTACACTCACAAGGAGCAGGCAAAAGTGCCTGGCGGACTCCTTCGCCGGATGCCCTCGTATTCCTCATAGATCCCTCGCTTCTGCTTCTGCTTGACATGTTCTAACACCTCTTGCACCGTCATTCCCTTTGGCACCGGGACGTGGACCGAGCCGTTGTCACGAGGGGAAGCCAGTGGTACCAGGATCAGCTCATCCAGTGGGTCCGGGTGGCCGTTCTGCTGCGGGAGAAATCTGCAATTCCAGCTGATGGGATCCAGTTTGAGGGACCCACCCAGGTA
>NC_056527.1:150654058-150664106 GCF_019175285.1 Sceloporus undulatus | reverse complement strand
TGGCTAAGATCGCTGGAGCCTTCTGGGAGCTGAAGTCCAAATTGCCTTGAGAACCAAAGGTTTTGGGAATCACTGCAGTAGACTGACTACTTTTGAGTGTGTTTGTTTTTTAGTGCAGTGACTAATAGTCATATTCATGACTGTGTTTGCAGTGGATTAGTGTAAAGGAGTGTTGCTATTAAGGGAGCATTTAACCACAGTCCTGATTTTCATGACTTCAGCTTCATTTTTATTAATACACAAAAGTAAAAGCTGCTTGTAACAAAAAAGTAGTTTAATTAGCAGCGTGTACAATTAAAATTGACTCTTTGCATTGTTGTGGATAGCATAAGGTTTTAAAATGTTTGGAAGGAAACTAAAAATACCTATATATTTTGAAACACTTAATTGCTTACTCTGCGAGCTGACAGTTTTTAAATTGCAAAATGTATATCTTGTCTTCAGAAAGACTTTTTCCTCCCCGGGATGGTTATAATAATGTTGTTGAATATGTACAGTAGTTCTATATTGTTTCCAGTAAATTGGTTAGTCCTGTTTTGGATTAGTGTGATATGCCATCAATACGCTTTTTTATTTCATGGAATTAATCCTCTTTTGGTGCAGGAATGTGGGACATAAAAGTTTCCAAACACAGGAGTTAATATTTTTCCAGGGGGGAAATGCATTTTAGAAACCCCACGCTGTTTTATTAAATTCATTTACAGTACATTCATTATCGGCAATGAATCCAGCGTTGGCCAAGCGCTTCTACAGAAGTGCATATTTTTCTTTGGATAGTGGAATTGGAGGTACAGTTATAACCTTAATAGAAAAAGAAATAAAAATGTTGGAAGTAGATTAGTTGAAGACCACAGCAGATCATACACAGATTGTTAGGCCTTCTGAATTTAGTATATCAACAGTTCTCATTGCCATAGCCCCTTAAATTCAAACAATGCAAATGTTTAATAAATGTCCTAATAAAATAAAATGTTCTAATAAAAGTTTCCATATAAAACACTGAATTTGTTTGAATATAATATTAAGCAATGGGAAGTGTGTTTAAGGGGGAAGTAATCAGAAAGGACATAAAAAAGTTCTGTTTAGCAAATATATTGAGCATATTAAATCAGGTCATCTTACTTAGTGGAGAGATGAGAGTTGGCCTCCAAAAGGTTTGGCTGAAAGCTTCCAAGGTATGTATGTATAGTTTTGTCCCTGAACACTGAAAAAGCCACTTAGAATCATAGAATCATAGAATCGTAGAGTTGGAAGAGACCGCAAGGGCCATCCAGTCCAACCTCTGCCATGCAGGAACTCTCAATCAAAGTAGAAACCAGGAGTGCCAAAAAGAATCGTCCCATTCTTTAGCATGTTCATCCTTGGTTCAGGGCAATAAAACATTTTCTGGAAATCCATTGGTGATACCTTTATTGGCCAACCAAAATGCACAATATACTTGTTGCAAGTTTTCAAAGCAGTATATTGTGCATTTCAGTTGGCCAATAAAGGTATCACTGATGGATTCTTGTCTGTATTTGTTAAATGGCCAACACAGCTACCCCTCCATATTTTCCGGAAATGTTTTCTTTTACTCCGGGAAGTCTTTCCAATCCACACATTTTTCAGAAAACAGTAGTTGCTGTTTTCAGGTACAATATCCTTCCATAACCGAATGCCTTCTAGGTACATTGAATTGTTGTTGTTTTTTGTGTGGCTTCAAGTAATTTCTGACATATGGCGATCCTAAAGTGAACCTATCATGGAGTTTTCTTGGCAAGATTTGTTCAGAGGAGGTTTCCTATTGCCTTCCCCGGAGGCTAGAGAGTGTGACTTGCACAAGGTCACCCATTGGGTTTCATGGCTGAGCAGGAATTGAACCTTGGTCTCCAGAGTTAGACAAACACACAAACCACTACGCCACACTTTCTTCTGCCACATTGTAGAGGATTGCAAGGAGGATGCCAAGTGGCAGGAATGCTACCAGTCGTTTTGGTTTTTCTTTCAAAGGAAAGGTGCATTTAAGATTTTTGTGTTGAACTTTTGTAGCCATAGAATATGGAGGCCTGGATACGTGGAGGAAGAGGCAGGAAATGAGTTGTGTTTCTGAGGTGTGGAAGAAAAGTGGCAATGATAAGAAAGCAAGGAATGTCCAAGCTATGATTGTGGAGTAGCCATGGTTGTTTGTTGTAGCAAAACCAAGGAAGAATCCTGTACAATGGGCCCTTGGTATCATCTGGAGTTTGGTTCCAGGATCCCAAAATCAGTGGATGCTCAAGTCCCATTGAATGCAACAGCATAGTAAAATTGTTGTTGCTGTGTGGCTTCAAGTCGTTTCAGACTTATGGTGATCCTAAAGTGAACCTATCCTGGGGTTTTCCTGGCAAATTCCTTCAAAGGGAGTTTGCCATTGCCATCCTCTAAAAGAGTGTGACTTGTCCAATGTCACCCAGTGGCTTTCCAAGGCCAAACTGGGATTCGAGCCCTGGTCTCTAGAGTCTAACACTTGATACACTACACCACACTGGCGGTCTATAGTAAAATTATGCCCCTTATGTAAAATGGCAGAATCAAGCTTTGGTTTTTGGAACTGATATATTTTAAAAAGTACCATTGGTTTGGTTCTAGGATCCCCACATGGACACCAAAATCCATGGATGCTCAAGTCCCATAAAATGCAATGGTGAAATGGTATCCCTTATATAAAATGGCAAGGCTCACTTTTTTGGAATTGATATGTTTTAACAGGTATAGTAGATCCTTGGTATCCATTGGGATTCGCTTCCAGGACCACCATGGATACCAAAATAAATAAATCTATCTATCTATCTAATCTAATCTAATCTAATCTATATATATATATATATTTCAAGCCGTACAAGAGCCCAGGTGTCACAGCTTTGCTGCACACCAATTTTGCTACCCAAAATGCTGCACATATTTTCTTAGAAGTAAGTCCTGCTCAGTTCAGTGGGGCAAACTTCCAGGTAAGCCTCTGTAGCCTTGCAGCTTTGGAGACCTTTTCCTGCTCCTGTCCAGCTGATAACCAAAAAGGAATTCAAGCTTATCCAGGTTTTTTTTTTTAATGGCTCAGAAGTGCAAGGAGGGGGAGGTTGGCGTGGGATTGCCACCCATTGTTTCAGGCTGGCTTCAGCCGCCCATGTGATTCACTGGAACGCCTGTCCAGCCAGTCATCTGACTGGTAAAACAAATTTGTGAGTCAGTGGAGTTTGCAGAAACTGGATTACGTTGAACTTCAGGATTCTTCCTGCGTCCCTGGTTTCAAAATGTGGATTGGGTGGCAGACTTTGGAAAGGAGTTGATAAGACATTTCACTTTGCAAATAGTGTACTATAATTTTTGGAGGAATTCTGTTGTTTACCAATCTGCCGTCTCTATGGCCAGGGTGACCCCATGACGTCCTTTTCCAGGACATGTCCTAAATTTCAACCTTCTGCCCAAAATATCCCCCATTTTGAGCTTGACCAAGAAGTGGCACAGTAGAGTTTATTCGCAACAACCGTATATACAGGTTGTAGCCACCAAATTACCATCTTACGAAATGGATTAAAACCATTTGAAACTTTTGCAGCCACAGTTGCCTCCGTAACATATAAAACAAAATATTTAAATTAAATTGAATTTAATAATTTAAATTAAATTAAACATTTAAATTAAAATTACTTAGTTATGTACTAAGAGCATCACAATGTTATGTAATCCGTTCAAATTAGTATCGATATATTTATTGCCGATTTCCATGCAGGCCATTTTTATGTCCACAAGTGTTTTTAAATTTTATTTTGTAATGCACTACATTTTTCTCAAACGTCCTACATTTTATGGTGCCTTGTCCTCCTTTGTGGTTATGGCATCTGGTTGCCCCGTCTATGGAACATGGCTGGGAAAAGAGAAAAATCTACCTATAGATGTAGCAGAGAGAAAGGCGGAAAAGTGTCCAACATACTGAATTAAAATAACATTTGCTATAAAACAGCCAGCACAGTGTAGTAGTTTGAGTGTTGGACTAGGACACTGGGAGATCAGGGTTCAAATCCAGGCTCTGCCATGTAAACCCACTGGGTGCCCTTGGGCAAGTAACACTCTCTCAGCCTCAGAAGTTGGCAATGGCAATCCGCCTCTGAAGAAACTTGCCAAGAAAACCCCATGGTAGGGTTGCCTTAGAGTCACCATAAGTCAGAAACAACTGGAAAGCAACACAACTACAAAACATACAGCAAATCATGTGTGTTCTGCATGGTAATCCTTACAAAATATATAAATTAGACTATGATCTTGGTAATGTAAGTACAGTTGGCCCTTCTTTTCTTATACACAGATTTTTTTATACACGGATTCAAGCATCCACAGTTTGAAAATATAAAAAAATATATATAAATTTCAAATATCAAACCTTGATTTTCCATTTTTTATAAGGGGTACCATTTTGCTATGTCATTATATTTAATGGGACTTGAGCATACACAGATTTTGTTATCCATGGGGGATCTTGGAACCAAAACCCAATGTATAACAAGGGCCCACTGTATAATGTAATGGCATGGTGTAGTGGTTTGAATGTTGGACTATGACTCTGGAGACCAGGGTTTGATTCCCAGCTGAGCCATGAAACCCACTGGATGATCGTGGGGAAGTCACACACTCTCAGCCTCAGGGAAAGCAATGGCAAAGGTCCTCAAGAAAACCTCATGATAAGGTCACCTTGCTTAGTTGGAAACAACTTGATGGCAAACAACAAACACACTGTAGAAATAATGAAGTTTGCCACCACTTTGAATGCTGTAGCTCCATCTTACGAAATCTTGGGATTTGCAGTTTCACAAGATCTTTCGCCTTCTCTACCAAAGAGTGCTGGTGGTGCCTTGTCAAACTACAAACTCCAGGATTCTCTAGCATGGAGCCACAGCAATTAAAATAGTATCAAACTGTGTTATTTCTACAGTGCAGATGATGCACTTTTAGTGACTTTGCGTGAGTTTCCTCCAGCCTAAAGAAACCTTGATAGCATAGACTGGCAAGTTCAAGGTTGTGTGTGTGTATATACTCCCCTTTGCCTCTTCCTCGGAGGTCCTCCCATCTGGTTCAACTTAATTTAGTTAATTCTTTGGGCTGTGTTCTTTCTTTTGCAAGCCTCTCATAACCTTTTCCAGAGGCTGCAGTGGTGCAATTACAGATCTGGAAGCGACATTGCTTCCAGCGAAGCAGGAACTGCAGAATTGCAGCTAGTAGCATCCCTGGGAGGAGATGCCAGTTTCCAAATTTTGTCCTGCAGAGACCATCCCTGCTTCAGGCCATGCTTCCTATTAAACACTCAGGGGGTTATATTTGTTTAAAAAACCCTTTCCTTCTCTCCTGGGTCGGGGCAGCTGTTATCCGGAGCCAAGCAGTGTATTGTTGTAAAAGTTCCGGCAAAACAACACCTTGAATTTTTCTCGAAGGAGCGTGTTTTTCCAAGGTTGAAAGGACAATGGGAAACAGTTGCAAAAGCCGTGGGTGAAGTTATATATCCCTTTTTCTACTGGATGAAATGGGATGTGGAGGCCAAGGGAGAGATAAAGTGCAGGAGTGTTGTCTTCCGGAGAACGCCCCCAGCCATCTTGCTCTAAGCAAGCAAAGAAAACTATTTGGATACAACGCTTGGGAGAATTGTGCACAGATAAGGACCGAACAAGCACCATTTTTACTTGCAAACTGCACACTTATAGGCTTATGAGCCAAGCAGGCTTCATCTAGCCTTGGATAAAGGTGGGGCTCTGATTTCCTGTGTGTTTGCAAATTGTTGCAAAGTTCATAAAGATAAGCATTTTGGGAAGACTAGAGGGCCATGACCATGCGGATCTTTGTGTCCTCCTTTCCCCATCCTGGTGTGCTCTGGCGTTTAGTGATCTTGAGTCTTCCAGGTGTTTGGGCCACATCCCAAAGCCACCGCAAAGTGGCCAACGGCTGGAATCTGGGATCTGAAGTCCAAACATCTGGAGGATGAAAGTGGGGGAACCACTTAGGCCTAAAACTCTCATTGCCAAGGAGCAGACTGGGTGCAAGTTATAGGAGTGGTTGCTGTTTGTTGTTGTCGTGTGCCTTAAAGCTGTTTAAGAGTTATGGCAACCAGGTATCATGGGTTTTCTTGGCATGTTCTTCAGAAGGGGTTTGCCATTGCTATCCTCTTGAGGCTGAGAGCATTTAGTGATTCCCAAACTTTAGTCTTCCAGGTGTTTTGGACTTCAGATCCCAGAAACTCCAGCCAAAGGGCCAACAGTTTGTTTGTGTGCCTTAAAGTTGTTTAAGACTACAGCAAACCCTAAGGCGACTCTACCACGGCGTTTTCTTGGCATACAAGGGGTGGGTTTGGGGGTTATTTTACGGAATGTACTTTTAATGTTATTAAGACCCCGATGTGTTGCGCAAGGTGTGGGATAAAATGATTTTATTATTTATTAGTATTTCTTCGGGGGGGGGGGTTGCCATTGCCATCCTCGGTGAGGCTGAGAGCATGCACTTTGCAGTGGATATCATGGCTGAGCAGGATTTGAACCCTGGTCTCCAGAGTCTTAGTCCAGCACTAAACTACTAACCACCTGACTCTTGATGGAGTTGAGTCCGACACATTTGTGGTTGATCTGTGAACCCCATGTTGCCCGCCTCCTACTATGCTGCCTGGTGGCCTTGTTCTAAAATGAGACCCATTTGCTCCAAGACCTGCTTTTTTTTCCGTGGTCACTAGTTCAGTCAGTTGCATTTAGGATTTACTTTACAGCTGTTGTTATTATTATTTTATTTACGCTATTTATGGTTTTTATTACTTGATACGGATTTTTGTTCGGGTTGTTATTTTTTTACTATGAACAGTATAGGGACTGCTTGGGATTATTATTTTTTGCACAGAATTAAACTGCAACCAGGGGTCCATCGATTCTGCTGTGGAACAAATAAAGCCACGAAACTGGAAATACAAACCCTCAAGAAAATTAAAATAGTGCTTTCTAAAGCTTGCTTATCTGCTTGGCATTTAAACTTCTATTTTAGCCACACTTCAAGAGGCCCGAATTAGTTTTCTGTAGGAGACTTTGGGAACAGTAGTGTGATACGGTTTGTTATTGGGCTATGCAAAAA
Source organism: Sceloporus undulatus (assembly GCF_019175285.1). Lineage (NCBI taxonomy): Eukaryota > Metazoa > Chordata > Lepidosauria > Squamata > Phrynosomatidae > Sceloporus > Sceloporus undulatus. The sequence continues at coordinate 150,656,996 of NC_056527.1, read as the reverse complement.
TAAAAACTACTCAAAAACAACCTGACTTGCAACCTAATTTGAACAAGTAGGACTGAGCCTTTGTCCAGGGAAGAAAAGTAACTCACACTCCTGAGAGAGTGGGCCATTCCTTCACTTTTCTTTCATGGCACAAAAGAAATGCCAATCTTGCTGATCAGATAGCTTGCAGATTCTTAGCATGGAGTTGTGTGTGTGGTGGTGTGTGTGTGTGTTTTGCACTGCTGCAAGCATGTGGAGAACTGGGTTGTTGTTGCCAAGCTGTGTGTTGTGTGGTGTTCAAGGAAAATGTTGACCTAGGATATTTTTTAGAAAGGCCTGGTTTCATAACACAGTGGCTTATGTTAGCTTTGTTCTGATGGAGTGACAGTGCAGAAAGACAAGCGAGGGACACTGTTTTCAGACATTGGTCCTTTTGTGCACAGTGTCTGAGCGTTAGGGATTAAAATGTGTGTGATACCCACACACACACACACGTTTATATATAGTATTATTATATATAATAAAAACAAGTCTCATATATATTACTTGGAAGAAAAATGAACAGAGCCCAAAATGGTGTCATTTAGGACTTTATTAGGTACAGGGTCCTGATGGTACTCTTTTCCTAGTATTATTCGGCGCTAGTCTCTTCCTGGGACTGCTTTCCAAAGCGCCACCTTCTTGGATGTTGTGTTTCTGGAAGTCCACGCTGTGAAAATGTCCAAATACTGTTTGGGTAGCTTTAGAGATGGCCATGTATGAGATCTTTGGAGTGTTTCTAAGATGTATGTTTTTCAGCTCTTTGAGACCCATCATATAACCTGACATACGTCGAGGGCAGGTTTTGGGGCCAAAATAAGGCTTTTGATATGACCCGTGGATAAGTTGAGGGTAAAACTTGGGGGCAATGTAAGAAGATGGTAAAGGACAAAGCAAAGGAAAAACAATGCCAAAAAACCTACAGACAAATACCTATTGTGTTCAACTAAAGGCTGGATGGTGAGAGTGTTAGAAGGTGTCATTCATCTTAGGGTAGATGAAATTTTTTCATTCACCAGGGGATAGTTAGATATACATATATGTATATATATACACATACATAAATAAGGTTAAAGTTACTGTACTTTAATTGATCTGGATAAGTTGACTCAGGATTTGGGGGCATTTTTAACTGACATTTCTAGACTTGACATGAGTACATACGTAGATGGATAGCTTTTTATTGCCAGTGTGCTGTCTGTAAAATGAAAAAAGACTGCACTCTCATTCTTCTCTCATTAGTGTTCTCTGGTTTTGTGCCGTATTTTTCTTCTTGCTGTGTGCCTTCATGTCATTTCGGAACTTACGTCGACCTAAGCCAAGCTTATCACTGGCTCTTCTTGGAGGATTTGTCCAGAGCAGGTTTGCCCTGCCTTCCTCTGAAGCTGAGAGAGTGTGACTTAACCAAAGTCGCCCAGTATTTTCCATGGCCAAGCAAGGATTCAAACCTGGTCTCCGTGTCCCTAGTCCAACACTCACACAACAACATGCCACACTGCCTCTATATTTCTACAACCTTCCACCGTCAGTTGTCAAATTATTTTTGGTTCTTTACACAGTGACCCATGAATGAGCCTCCCCAAAGCCCTGTCGGCAGCTGCTCTGCCCATTTTCTAGCCCCCCTTTATAATGTATTTTAAACTTTATTTCCTGATGCTCTAGACTGTGACTCTTAATTTGCCCTCTTTGAGAAGTTCAACAACTTGAGAAAGCGGTTAAAAATTACTCCAAAATAATTAAAATGGGTGACTCGAATATAGTTGAGTTGTGCGGAAGTGCTTTGTTCCAGGCTTAAAGATTGTGAAATATAACAGAAACCACAGAAGATACTGCTTTCCTTCCTTCCTTCCTTCCTTCCTTCTTCCTTCCTTCCATCTAGGTAGAATGGAAAGCAATTTTATTTGATTGTTTATTTGATTTTAGGACTGGTTTCATTGGTCTGAAGGCCCATTGTATTTTAGTCAATGGAAACCAGTGGCGGGAGTATAATTACACTGAAGATACTTTTGTTGGCTATTGAAATCCATAGGCAAACCTTAATTTGGGGCTGGAGGACTGTCCTTAGGCAGCTCAGAGTGTTGGGAACTAGGCTTTATTAACTAAATGTGATTAATTGCCGAGGGCAGTGGATTCCTTTTGTTAGAAAGTTCTGATGTAATTGCTGATTGAGGTTGCGGATTTGAGAGGTTTAAAGCATTAACTCTCTTGGTTCATGATTTCATGGAATACTGGATTATAAATCACGATTAAAAAGAAATGCAGCCAGGCTAACAGGCATGAAGAAATTAGGGGACATGTCAGGATCTAGTGTAAAGATAGGTGTAAAGGTATCAGTGTTGACAGGAGGCCCAAGAGAGATGCGATGATTTTCTTAAATTTAGCAAATCTTTGTTCATGTTTCAGCAAATCTCTCTCGCTCTCTCTCTCTCTCCTCCCTCTCTCACCCTCTTCTCCCTGTCTCTCTCTCTCTCGTCTGTGTGTGTGTGTGTGTGTGTGTGTGTAGTCCATGTATGTATCTGCTCTCTCTCGGTGTGGTGTGTGTGTGTGGTGTGTAGTCCATGTAGTGTAGCTGCTCTCTGTGGTGTCTGTGTGTGTAGTCCATGTAGGTATCCTGCGTCTCTCTCCTCCTCCCGCTCTCTCGGTGTGTGTGTGTAGTCCAGGTATGTATCTGCTCTCTATCTCTCGCTGCTCCTCTCTCTCTGTGTGTTTGTGTGTGTGGATAAGTCCATATCTATGACTCTCGCTCTCTCCTCTCCTCCTCTCATCCTCTCTCTCTTCTCTCTCTCTCTCCTCTGTGTAGTCCAGGGTTCTTTTACCTATCTTCTCCTCTCTCTCTCTCTGTTGTGTGCTAGTCCATCTATGTAAGTCTATCTGCCTCTGTGTGGGTGTGTGTGTGTGTGTGGTGTGTGTAGTCCATGTA
>NC_056527.1:150651786-150654033 GCF_019175285.1 Sceloporus undulatus | reverse complement strand
ATGTGCGATAAAATCCGTTTTGGGGTGGTCGCGCGCGCACACGAGAGTCCTCCTCCTGTCCCTAGAACGTTTACATTTCTGTGTGCGATAAGGTCCCCAGTCAAAGCATTTCTGACAGGTGGAAGTTGAAGTAAAGGAACTTCACAACAACATAGATTTTGTGAGTTTTTCAGGCTATGAGGCCATGTTCTAGAAGAGGGAACAAACTCTTCTAGAACATGGCCTCATAGCCCAGAAAACACCAAAAAAACTATGGATGCCAGCTGTGGAAGCTTTTGACTTCACATCACAATAACAATTTGCCCCACAGCAACTTGTGACAGTGTCCAGAGTCCCGCCTGTTGCTCCTTACAACAGCTTTATGAGGTAGACTAGTCTAAGGAATAAAAGGTGGCCCAAGTTCACCCCAGTGAGTAGTGCTGGCTGAATGGAGATTTGCAAGGGAGATGAGGATTCAGGAGATGAAGGTTCTGAAAGACTACATTCTTCTGACTTCCTTCCAAAAATTTCCAAGGGCCTGTAGTGAGTGGCTTGGTGGGTGAGCCAGGTGAAGACCTTGCAAAGCTATAACATGCAAATCCTCATTTGATCTTTCTCCCAACACCCTTCGAATGTTGAGAGATGAGAACCCAGGAAAGGGTCTTGCAAGGCTATAGCCTCCTGAGCCATGTCTGTCTCCCCTCCATGAGACCTCTTCAAAAACTGCACAGTTCTCAGAGATGCCTGGCAGCAGGTAGGAAATGAATTATTTTTAATTCCCTGCTGGAATGCATCATTTAACACAACTGTGTGATGCATCCAGCAACAGAGCTGGATGCTGGTTTGCTGTTACTCTTCCATTGTCAATAGAATAGAGCTAGCCCTCTGCATCCATGGGTTCGAGCATCCATGGCTTGAAAACATTTTTATAATAATAAATTCCCAAAAGCAACCTTGATTTTGCCATTTTATATAAGGGATACTGTTTTATCGTGACACTGTATTGAATGGGACTTGAGCATCCATGGATTTTGGTACACCAAGGTCCACTGTAATCGAATCCTAGGGTTTGAAGGGATCCCCAGGGCCATCCAATCCAAGCCCCTTCTGCCATGCAGAAAGACATGATAAAAGCACTCCCAATAGATGGTCACCCAGGCTCTGTTTTAAAAACCTCCAAAGAGGAAGACTCCACCATTTTCCGAGGCAGCATCTTGCACTCTTGAACAGCTCTTACTGTCAGGAAGTTCTTCCTAATGTTTAGGTGGAATATCTTCTCCTGTAGCTTGCAACCATTGTTCTGGGTCCTATTCTCTGGAGCAGCAGAAAACAAGCTTGCTCAATCCTCAAAATGACATCCCTTCAACTATTGAAACAGGGCTATCACATCCCCTCTTAACCTTCTCTTCCCTAAAGATAACCAGATCCCTTAGTTGCTCCTAATAGGGCTTGGTGGTTTCCAGACCTTTCACCATTTTGGTCACTCTCCTCTGGATGCTCTCCATCTTGTCCACATCCATCTTGAATTGTGGTGCCCGGAACTGGACCCAGGATTATTCCAGGTCAGGTCTGATCAGAGCAGACTATTATGTACGAAATCACCTGCAGGCTATGTGTATAAATTGTATAGGAAACATAAATGAATTTTGTATTTCATATTAGGACTTGGGTCCCTTCACCAAGATATCTCACTATATATATGCTATATATATTCCCAAAACCAAAAACATCTAAGATCCAAATCTTTTCTGGTCCCATGCATTTTAGATAAAGGAGACTCAGTTTGGACAAAGAAAATTCTTTGCTGATTTATATTGTCTGTACAGCTGTCGAAGGTATCAGTGGCTCTATGTTTAGGCAACTGGAACGGTAAAATATTAGTCTGGATTCTTCAATGACAAATGTCCATTGGGAGGAGAATTATTTCTTTGACTCTTTAATTTCGTCTCTCTTTGGATTATTTTGAATTATGATCTCTATAATTCTCACGTTCCCCGATGTGTTGCGAGCAGGAGGCCCAATCCAGCAAAGGTGCTGAGAAATGTTAACTGATCTGCATCTTGCCAAGGATCTGTATTAATTATTGCTATTAATTTGTCCCTGGCATGTTGATCGCCTTATGCTAGTGCATTGTTCCCAGCCACTCAGGCTAGGAAATTCTCATCCTGGTGGCTTGGATCCCATTTCATGGGAGGCGGCAGAGTGCCACTCGAGAAGCAACTCAGTGCCAGGATTTGAACACTTACAACCCGGCAAAGTTCTCCAAGG
>NC_056527.1:150631127-150651761 GCF_019175285.1 Sceloporus undulatus | reverse complement strand
CCAAGTTATCTTACACCATTATTTACAGCATTCCTTAGAGCCTAATGGGTTGTGTCTCAACCGGGGTATGGCCTTGACATTGTTGTGTGGTGTTCAGAGAAAAGATGCCAACCACAGATGCAGGGAAATGTCAGCGAATAAATTTTCCAGAACAGTGGCTGCAAAGTCGGAAAAAACCACACAAAAAATATAGTTGTTGTATAATTGCAGTCATCTGTCATCCTTACTCCTTATTGTCGCCCTTCCTCTCCTTTCTTCCTGTCTTTTCTCCTGGTCTTTCTCCTTCTATCCTTCTCGTTTTCCTTCCTCCATCCTCCACCTCTTTGCGTACTCTTTTCCCCGCCTCTTTCTCCCTCTTGGTTCTTTCTTTCACCTCTCGTTCCATCTCTACTCCTTCCTTCGTCTTTTCTTTTTCTTCCTTCCTGCTCTTCTTTGCTTCTTTTCTTCTTCCTCCTCACCTCTTCTTTTTCCTCCTCTTTCTACTTTCCTTGTCTTCCTCTTCTTCCCTTCTGTTTTCATTCTTTCCTCCTTTCCTCCTCCTCTCTGCTTTTCTTTTCTACTTCTCCTTCCTTCCTTCCTTCCTTCCTTCCTTCCTTCCTTCCTTCCTTCCTTCTTTTTTCTTCTCATTCTCTTCTCCATCCTTCACCTCATCCCCCCTTTGTCCTTTCCTCCTTTGCTCTACATTCATATACTGTTGAGTGCCTTTGTAGCTTCAAAAGCATCAAGGTTAAACGAATCAAGACATCATTTTTGGGAATAGCTGGATGATAGCTTGTTTGCCGACTTCATTCCACTGAAGAAGAACCTGGAAGCGCATCAGAAGAATGAGGGATACCTTTGTGCGATGCATTGTAGCAAAGTGAACCGAAGTACTATCTGCTTAAAAACGGCACACCAGCCATCCAACCTTTGCCAGTAAATGTGCTAGCAGTTAGAAACTGGCTTGGACCATTCATGACCGGTTTTTTTTTTTAAAAGAAAGGTCATCTAAAACGTTTAAGAGAGGAAAGAGTTCTTACTGCAATGTAATTGCTTCACTGGAATGGTTGACCTGATGTGGTTTAATCTACATGGAATCCATTTCACGGGAGGTGAGCTATAATCCAGGCAGTTGTTTATGAACTGGAGAGAGAGGACAGAAAGAAAGAAAGAAAGAAAAAGAGAAAGATGAAGATGGAAGAGTGACTGGCTATGGATTGTGATGAACCCAGTTCTATTTTGTTTATTTATTGATTTAGTAAATGGATGCCCCACCTTTCCGCCATCATAGGACCCATTATCTACAGAATTAATCTAGAATCTTATATCTTAACCTGTAATTAATCTATAAGCTGTATCTAACAATTTTTGATAGATCCTTTTATGGCGTGTGGTTAAATGCCTTTACTGCAGCCACAAGTTGTGAGTTCGTCCCAGGCAGGGCTCCAGAGCTGACTCAGCCTTCCATCCTTTTGCAGATCAGTAAAATGAATACCCAGCTTGTTGGGGGCAATTGGTTTGAGTATATGTAACTGCTTAGGAGTGCTGAGTTCACATTAATACAAAATGCTATTGCTTTCCTATTATAGAATAGTTCGCCTCTCTCCTAGTCAGTGGTCCCTCACATGGCTGGGTTTGGGTAAAGGACCCCATGAATGTGGGAAAACCACCAATAATAAACACTAAATACTTTTAACTAAAACAACACTTCTCTAGAAATCTCCAGGTCCTCGAGTGCAACTCTGTGGTCCAACATCTGTCAAGCTTGACCATAGAATCATGCTGGGGGCCTACAATGCCTAGAGAAGTGTTTTCTCTAGACCTTCTAGGTTCTCCAGCACATCTCTATGGTCAACGTCTGGCAGAGTTGCACTGGGGACTAAAGGTTCGAGAGAACACATTCATCAAAACCTCAGGTAATCAAATCCACAAAAAGGACAAAGTCGCAAATGTGTAGAACACACTGTCAGTGTTTAGATTCTGTTTATAAGATTTAGAGACCTATAGAATTTATAAATAGATCTGGTGTGATCTATATAAACTATACATGCTTAAAACTGCTTAACAGTGCCTTAAAAGAGAGATGATAGAAACCAGCAAGACGCACACTATTAAGAGTCTATCTCTGAGTTCATTTGCACTGTAGAAATAAAGCACTTTGACACCACTTTAAAAACCATGGCTCCGTCCTATGAAATCCTGGGATGTAGTTTGTTGTGGCACAGAGCTGTCTGCCAGGGAAGGCTAATATAATGCAAATGAATTCCCCAGAATTCCATAGCATTGAAGCAACACAGTTAAAGCGTGTCAAACTGCATTAATTTGTAGTGTGAATTGTATAAGAAAGAAGGAATCCTATTTTCTATGCCGAAACAGAGGTGTGTGTGGTGTATATATATGTGGTTTCATCGCAAATAACTCCCTGTACAACACTTTGAGATATTTAATACGTGAGAAAACTGGTGTATAAAGGGAATTCCAATGCTGGGAAAGCCATTTTTTGACTGGGAATGAATAATTGCAAATATCCTTTCCATCCCTCGCTTGGATAGATGGTATCTCAAGAGCTCTTAGGGTAGAACAGATCCTGGACTTTGTTAGAAGGATAACACATCTGCAGCTGAAACACCTATTTATGTGCATTTGCTTTTATGGTACTTGCATCTGAAGAGTGCTAGTTAATTTAGTTTAAGTGGGGCTTGAATCAGGAGGATTTGGCGAGGAGAAGAAAAAGGTCAACGTGCCAAAAAAAAAAAAAAAAGCAATTGATTTTCGGATCTTTTTTTTGGGTTGTGGTGCTCCAAATGGCCAACGTCCATTCCTCCATTTTGTATGTTTACCACCTGGGTCTGCTCCAGATAGTTTCCTAAACACTGGCTAAGAGATGCTGGGCCCTAAAAATATTATTATTGCAAAATGCAATTTGATGCGTTTTCTCAGGTTCTTTGCCTATTTGATTTCCATTAGGCTGCATATGGGAAGTTGGTGACCTACCAAAATTGTAGGCATTTGATCACTGGTTGGTATATAAGTCAGGGTTGGCTCCTGGACCCTCTTTTTAATTTTTTAATTTTTGTTTAATTTAAAATTTGAGTTTGGTAAAAAATTAAAAACTTACTTTCTCATCCCACTGAGCCTTGCCCACATTACACCATCTTTTCCACTGAGCTCCGTGGTTTTAAGGATGAAGGCAAAGCCATAGTCTGATTCTGACAAAAGGCAGATGTTTGGGTCAATGTCACTTCACTTTAAGGTGTCACCTGGTGTGGTCTGCACCTCCCGCGCTCCAAAGTGATGCCCCTGGGCTCTGGAATAGTCTTGTACGGGAGTCCTTTAAGGAACTAGTAAAAGACCACCTTGGTACTAGTAACTTAGTAACTAGGGGGATGTGAGAGGTTCCGAGCACACCAGATGACACTTTATGGGAGAGGATGACACCACTGTTTCCCAAACATTGCCTTAGGCTAATGTCACAGCCTGTTTCAGTCCAAGGTAGATATCTGGGGCAGTGGTGTCACCCCACATTAGGGGTCACCTAGTGGAGTCCACCCTCCTGCACCCCTTAATGATGCCCCTGGTCCTGGGATAGTCTTGACTGGATACCTTCTAAGGACCACTAAAGACCACCATGGGGGATGTGAGAGGTGCAGAACACGCCAGGTGACACCTAAGCAGTGTGTGACACCACTGCTTGAAATCCATTGTGGAGAAACGGCAGGATATAAATCCTGGAAATAATGATAAATAAATAAAATCTGCCTTGGGCTAATGTCCAGCATGTTTCTGTGCAAGTAGATATTTGGGACGCAGTGGTCACCCCACTTTAAGGTGTCACCTGGTGTGGGCCACACTTCCTGCACTCCCCTAGTGATGCCCTGGATCCTGGGTAGTCTTGTCTTGGAGACCCCTTAGTGAAAGACCACCTTGGGAGACACTAAGGTGTGCGGGACCACACAAGTGGACACTCTAAAAGGTGTGTGACATCACTGCTTCCCAAAATCTTGGGTATTTGGGAAGCAATGGTTTCACCCCCATTAGAGGTGCTCTGGTTGGACCGCACACTCCCGTGATGCCCCTGGGTTCCTGGGATAGTCTTGCCCTGTGAGACCTTCTAAGGAACTAGTGAAGACCACCTTGGGAGTCAGATGCTTCCCTCTGACATCACCTGATAATGCTTCTAGCCATGAGCCAAACTGGATCTTCCAAACGGGTGTAACGCAGAAGCCTTTCACCCCGTTCAACTTCCCCTGCCAGTTTTCTGACCAAGGTGCCATTAAAAACAGGCTTGCTATCCCACTGTAATATTGCGGACCTTCTGAGGTCCAAATGATGCAAACTCTTTGCTTTCTGACAAGCCAGTAATTAAAAACCCCGGTTACTCCTTGTTGCATCGCAGACGGTAGTCTTCTATAACTGGGAGAGGCTGGAGAATAATGATGTTTCCCGCTGCCCCTTTTATTTTCCTCTGTACTGTACGGATGTAGCCTCTGACCCCAACAACATCTTTTTTCACTGGATTTTGGACCGGCATTTCATCCCGACATGTGCTGGCTTTAATCTCTGTGTACACATGCTCGCAATTACTGTGGTGGAGTATTATTGTTTCCTAAGTTCTGCTAATAAGATGGATCATAAACTTTTAAAGGCAGGCCAAGCAAGCTGGGCCTCGGTCCATCTTGAGTATGAATGCTGGGGCTGAACCACAAATCCTTTGAGATGGCCAATTTGCTATGGGATATCATCATATGTGTTGGCAAACCCCGGTTCCTGAATAGACCAGGTGATGGAGTTTGGAAAGACACAATTTGGATGGACTAAATAATACAGTATCACATGCCAAGGATGCTCTAGATGGCCTCCATTCAGGCCATTATGGGCACAGCTCCGGGGAGTTCCTTTTTTTGGACTCCATCTTCCAGAATCCACATGGCCAACCGAGCTTGGAAGATTCCTTTTGGATCACAGCTTCCAGGATCCCTAACCAGTGCAAAATAGGAAAATTTCTATTTTGATAATCCCCAAATTCCTGATCCCACAGAGCTTGAAAATCCCCCCTTTTGAAAAATGGCTCCCTGGCCAGCAAGCCTCAAGAGGGTTCCATTTTTAGTGGTGTAGACTCCTAGGACCTCTTAGCCAGCGAGGTTTTTGAACCACAGCTCCCAAAATTGAGTGGATAGTAAACTCAACAAAATGTGGTCTTTCTGGACTCTAGAAATCTACAGCCAGCAGCATTCAGCAAAGTTTGTCTTTGGACAACCACTCCCAGACTCTCACCCCAGCAGAGCTTGAGAAAGTATCATTTTGGACTGCAACATACAGGTTTCGTGTAGCTCGCACAGCCAGTTGCTGGACTTTTCTGGCTTCTGTTATGGGTTTTTATGTAGGATGTCTGACTCTGTCCACCTGTAGCATCATAGATGATGAAACTTCACCGCAAACTAGAGGTCAGATTGACCTGTGTGCATAGTGGTTGAGCCTTAGACTATGACTCTGGAAACAGAGTTCATTCCTTGCTCAGCCATGGAAACCCGCTAGATAACCTTGTGCGAAATCACACACCCTCAGCCTCCGTTGTAGCAGGCATGGCAAACTCTTTCTGACAAAATCTTGCCAAGAAACCCTAGGATGGGTCACCTTGTTGTTTTGTTGTGTTGTTGTGTGCCTTCAAGTCGTTTTCTGACTTATGGTGACTGTGGTGGCACCAAAGCAAGCAATTTTATATTGCGCAGAGAGGTACCCATAAACCACTTTTGTATGTTTTTAATCACAAAAGCCCATGATGAGACATAAAAAAATGAAACATTTTAGATAGATCCCTTTAAAGTTCATTATAAAATCCGGAGAGGATGTTAGTTCCAATACTAAAATCCGGAGAGGATACCTAGTCTCTTGACCAGCTGCTGTTGGAAGGCTTTAACCGTCATATAATTACAGAGACTGGCTTTCTGCCTTCATTCAATAGGAAAAAAAAAATACCTACTTTCTTCCCCGAAAGCACAACAAGATGGATTAGTTTTGTTCTTTCCTTCCTCATGTACATTCAGAAAAAATCCACCTTTTTTGGATTCTGTTGACATGCTGGTGTCTGGAGATTCGAACCAGCCTTGAGGGAGAAGAAGAATGATGCTGGGTTTCTGTAAACCTTTGTGCGCCGGTCTCAGTTGGTGCGGCTGGGTTTTCAAACGATACGTGATGTTCCCTTCCTTTTGGTTTTCATTCCCAGCACATTCTGATGTTTCTGTTCCTCAGCAGAATGCACTTTTGTTTATAAAAAAGATGTGTCTTTTTTTGCTGCTGAAGTCCCCAGAGCAGCATGCAGCTAAAGATGAAAAAAAAAGCCATTTGGTTGAACCACCATTAAAATGAGTGGAGCAAAATTTCCATGGATGAGTTTTCCCTACCCAGTATAAGTAGTTACTAACCACAACTGGGCAGTTGGAATGGTTTTTTTTGGATATGCAGTCTCTATACATTCAGTAGAAAACACATTCGAAGAGCAGGTTTAGACTAGAAGAAGGAGGAGTGAAAGACAGGAGGAAGGAACATCAACTATTAAGATATGTGGTGACACCATATACTAGCAGAAAGACAAACATCATGGACTTGAACGATTGGTAAGGAAAGTCAAAGAGAGAAGTGTAAAGGCAGGCTTGTTGCTGAACCATAAAGAAAACAAAACTAATGACCCTGGAGGACCTGCACGCATTCCATCTTACAATGAACAAATTGAAAATGAACTATTTCCTGTACTTTGGATCAAACATTGATCAGGTGGGGACTGCAGCCAAGCGATAAGAGGAGACTAGGAATGGGAAGGGCAGCTATGAAAGAACTGATAAGATCCCCCAAGAGAAAGATATACAACTAGCACTAAATTGTCCACGCATTGTATTCCCCATCACCATTGACGGAGTGGAGCTGGACAGTGAGGAACCAGATAAAAAGGAAATCAACTCCGGCCCCATTCAGATCACCTATTTGCCTGGATGGAACTGGGCAGAATCAGGTCCCCCCCCCAAATCCCTCCGGAAGCAGTGCCTACTAAAAATTTACCTCCATCAGGGTGGGTGATTAACCCTGAATGCCCTTGCAGCTCTTTGGGAGTTCACATTTGCAGTACTGGTTTAAATGAAGTGCCTTTGCTGTCAATCAATTCAGTTCCGCTTTCTCAAGCGTGACTTCCTGCAGCCATTGGGCAATGAAAGTGCTTCCCCCTCCTTTAAAAAAAATTGGCGGCAGTGTGCGCATCTATTTTGTCAATTAAAACCTCCAGTATGGTGTGTGTGTGTGTGTGTGGTGTGTGTGTTGTGGGTATTTGGGTCACTACAGATTATGGATCTTCCCCTGCCTCCACTTTTCCACCCCCAAAATGCAATCTAATGCCATTTCTGCATCCTCCCTTCTGCCACCGCATGCCTCATACTAAAACAACAACAATAATAATAATAATAATAATTTCCTCACCCCAAATGGCATCTCTGCATCCTTGCTTTCTCTCAGCCACCCCAGAATTCCTTACGAACAATACCATAGCAAAAGCATTCTGTTCAGTTTGCCAAATTGAAAGGAAACATTTGTAACATTTGCATTGTAGCATTCGCTATAAAAATAATTAAGAAAAAAGCTCTTTGCAAGTGCCCGCTGTGAGAAGGAAATGAAGGGAAAGTAGCACAAGCAGACACACATTCTATCTATATAGATCTACATGTAGCAAAAGCATGCGCATAGTCTGTCAAAAATAAAAAAATGAAAAGGAGAGACAGCTGCCTGAGAGAGTGGAGGCTTGTCCGTTCCCTGCCCTCCCTCTGACTACCCTGATTGAGCCTTTCTCTGGCTCTTCTTTCTCTTCTGTCACTCAATGTTGCCCTCCATGGCAACCTTCTTTCCTCCGGCTTCTTCATCCTGCTCCTCTCCTCCTCTCATCACCCGATGAAGAGGAGCATTGTTCCGCCTCTGCTCTCTCTGCCCTAAATCCCTGCCCTGAATTGCGATCATGATCGGGGAAAAGTTTCATATCCACCAGACCTGTTTTTCCCAAAAAAGTACCGCTTTTACTCTGTTCCAAATGACCCACGCTAAGGGGCATTTGCTCTCAACTGATGTGGAAGCCTCGGATTCACTTGTGAGAAATTCGGGGCGAATATGAAACTTCTCGTGTTAATCCAGGTTTGATCCAGGGTAAAAGTAGTCTGAATGGCCCTCAGTGGAGGAGAGTGCGAGGATATTGTGAAAAGGCCAAGAGACAAAACAAATGGGTCTGAGAACAGATCAAAAATGAACTCTCCTTGGAAGCCAAGATGATCAAACTGAGGCTGTTTGTGCTTTGGCCACATCATGAGAAGATAAGACTCCTTAGAAAAAACATGCTAGAAAGGTAGATAGGCCCAGAAAGACAGGAAGACCACAGACCAGATGGATAGACTAATTAGGCAGGTCACAATATGGAGTTTACAGGAACCTAAGCAGAGCAGTGGAAGATAGGGTGTCTTGGAGATGTCTTATTGCCATGATCGGGGTCAACTTTGAGGCAGTTAATAATAATTCTATGTAAAAAATGTGAGCAAATGTTTCAAGCTGTGTCACCATTCTTTTGCTTTGCAGTCCCCCACAGAGGAATGCAGCCCAGGGGTGAGACTGTGCCTCTCTAGGGCATAATTCTGCCTGTTGGACTAGATATCCCTGGAGGTCTCATCTAGCTCTATGCTTCCTATGATGCCTGATTCATAATCATCTGCTTGTGTCATGATCATGGTATCTCTTCCAGGTTACCCTTTACCAGGTAACCCCTTATTTTTTCCCACCTAGGGTTGTCAATGTTTGCTCATTTTCTTTTCCCATGCTTAGACTGATCATTTCAAAGGGTTTCTCCCTGCTGGGTGAAGATGTGATGCCTTTGTGCGGTTTCCAACAATTTTTCGCACTTCGGGTCTTCTTTGGTGAAAAAAAATGTGTTTGATTCCCGAAACTGCCTGCACTTTATCTAAGTGAAGTTGGAGCACTTTCTGGACTGTGAAGGTAGTTCAAAGGAGGGCAACTTTTTCAAACTCTGATGGTGACTTTCAAAGCCAAGCGGCATCATCCATAGCAGAAAGAGAAGAAAGAAGAAGAAAGAAGAAAAGAAAGAAAGAAAGGAAGAAGGACAGATTTTTCATGCAAAAACTATTACTTGGCAAAAATATGCTGACTGTTAGGGTGCATCTACATTGTAGAAATAATGCTGTTTGCACCACTTTAAGTGCTGTAGCACCCATAGAGAAGGATCTCGGTGACTTCAAGCCAAACTATGGGACCAATTGTATTTGTCTAACCTAACTTACATTACCACGTGCTGTGCAAGATCATAGATAATCCCAACGCATCTTGTCCTGAGTTGATGGTAGCTACAGCTAGAGCTGCTAATATTTTTGGGAACTGTTCACTGAAGACCTTTGTAAACCCTTGTGGAATCAGCTGACTTCTCATATTTGTCTTTAACAGGCAGGACACCCAAACCTGCCAAAGTAGCCCTTAATTGGCAACTTTGTGTGTGTAAAATATATTTTTCAGCAAGTCGGTGGGCGTTCCCCCTTTTTCTTTTGCCATTTTTCAAAGTTTGTTGGCAAGGCCCAAGTAATGCTCTTACTGGGAAAAATATGCAAAATTTTTTCCAGGATGTGATACTTTCCCCTGCTCTCTTCTTCACGCAGATACATTTTAGCCATTTCTGAAACTGTCATTGGAAAATAGGGAGGAAAATGTGTGTTGTGCTTTAAAGATTTGCAGCTATCGGCCTCAGATCTTGCAAGGATTAGCCTTAAACTTTAGAATCTTGGAAATTTATTGATAAGCAGTGTGTGTGTCTTTGAGACCAACAGGTCCAGGAAAACAACTCTTGCCAGGCCTAAAGGACCAGATAACTATTGCTTTTATGGAAATGTGCAATGTTAATGGGAACAGGTTACTTGGGGATGGCGGGTTTGGTGGGCAATGCTTATGGATCTATCATGGGAACTATTTTAAACCTGATCCTCCAAACTCCTTTTAATCTATGGATGCACCAGTAAGAGAATCTCAGCACAGGCTTGTAACCTGGAGTAAATATGTGCTAGTGCAGATCGAATCCCAACCTCGCTCAAGTGCAGGATAGGCCTGCGCTGTGTAATCTGTTTGCCTTGTTGGACTTAAATATAGGCAAGCCAACACTAATTTCCTTTTGTATTATCTTGCTGCCTAGGTGTCTGCCTTGCCAGCTGCTACTGCACATTCTCGAAGTAGAACTCGGAAATTTCAGGAAATGGTTTTTCTAAAACTTTTATTATTGTTATTTTCTTCAAGCAGAGGACTATTTTTAATTGATTTATAACCCTGCTTCCTTCTCAGGCCAAGAAGACCCAAGCAAATACATTTTCGCGAGCGAAAATATAAGTTGTATCCTTTTTTAAGTGAGGACTCTATTTGTGGCAATATTTCAGAATAATTAGGAAGGCAAGGGGCCAAACCGTCTCTGAACAAATCTTGCCGAGGAACCTGTGATAGGTTTGCTTTCGGGTTTGCCATAAGTCAGGAAATGTGTTTGAAGGCGACAACAACAGCAACAACAACAACGTTATTTCCTATTGCAGAATGGCATTTTTTGGCCAGAATTTGTGGTTTGGTGTTTCAATGATGCATGCGTCCTAGAGGGGGTGTTCCAGAGCCCCACCAAAGCCACCTCCATCCTTAGTGTCTGGACGTTGGCCTTTGGTGCGACTTCTGGTTACTCTTAGGTGTTATGTCATCATTGAAACACCATACCTCCTCTGTGACTCATCGCAGCTTTATTTTGGTGTCTGTAACAGGGCCTAACTAGTTCTTCGTCGAATTTAAACGCCGTTGTTTAACTTTGCCTTAAACTGGAAGAATGATACAGACACCATATCACATTATGCATTTGACGAAGGCACACTTTCCCCCGCAAATCATACTCTGCCTTCCGGCTTTTTTTGTACCTCTGCATAGTTGTTTTTGAGCTTGGACTGTGACTCGTGAGACGCGGGTTCGAATCCCTGGCCCGCATGACAACCCATGGGTGACCTTTGGGCAAGTCCACACTCATCTCTCCTCTGCAATTGGCACATTCTCTCCAAAAAGCCTTTCCAGTGAAACCCTTGTTGATAGGTTTGCCTTAGGTCACCGTCGGCAGACCTGACTTGGAGGCGCACAACAATGCAACCACTGCATTCCTAATAGCAGAAATGCGCTTTACTTGGCCCGAATGGGATTCTTTTGAAGACTGTGGTCCCCCTGAGTCAAAGAGGGTCCAAAACAGTGCTTAATGTTTTAGTCCATTACACAACCCACTTTGTCTGGGCAGATAAAAGTAAATCCCATGTCTCCAGCAGCGGATGTCAAGCGTTTCTACACAAGAAACAGTTGGCGCTCCGTGGCCAGCAATCCGGGCGGGGCGGCACGGGGGGGGTGGCACGCGCGCGCACACGAGAGTCCTCCTCCCGTCCCTAGAACGTTTACATTTCTGTGTGCGATAAGGTCCTGGGTATTACTGCATGGCAGAGGGTTGGACTGGATGGCCCTTGAGGTTCTCTTCCAACGCTGTGATTCTTCTGTTATGGGGACCCCATCATGGAGTTTTCTTGCAAGATTTGTTCAGAGGAAGATTGCCATGACCTTCTGAGGCTGAGAGAGTGTGCCTTGTCCAAAGTCACCATGGGGTGATCATAGCCAAGTAGACATCCTAGCCCTGGTCTCCCAGAGACCCCAGACCAATACTCAAACCACTACACCACACTGGCTCCATTGTGATGACCCTCTCACAGCATTTTCTGGACCAGATTTGTTCATAATGGCAATAGTTTGCCATTGCCTTTCTCTAGGACTCAGAGAATATGTATGGCCTGCTCAGGTTCACCCATATTGTTGTTGTTGTGGGCCTTCAAGTCATTTCTGTCTTATGGTGACCTTAACGCGAACTATAATGTGGTCTTCTTGGCAAGTTTGTTCAAAAGGGGTTTGCCATTGCCATCCTCTTAGACGAGAGTGTGCCACTTGCCCAAGGTCACCCAGTGGGTTTACATGGCTGAGCCAGGATCCAAACCCTGGTCTCCAGAGTCATAGTCCAGCTCTCAAACCACTCATGATCATGCATAGCCCATGATCACCCTTAGCTAAGTGAGAATTCAAATTTCATTTCCCAGAATCCTAGCCCCAACACTGGCCAGCGCTTTCTTGGAGGAAGGCTGGGATACAAATGCAGCCTCAGCCTCAGGGGAAAGCAATGACAAACCTCCTCTGAACAAATCTCAGCAAGAGGGTCACCATAAGTCGGAAACCATTTGAAGGCACCCAACAGCACTATTCAGTCTCTTATTGATTTGCAAAATCCACATGGAGACTTGTCCCTCCCTAGATCTTTTACATTTCTTTCTCCATGGAGACCCTCTGGTGGAAATGTTAAACGCACCCAACCCTCTTCCCTTGTCCTCTCAAGCCCACACTGCACACATTTTTCAAGGGGAATGCATTCTTTGGCCAAGGAGGCATCTTTGCCAGAGTGTGAAAAAGCAGAGTAATTAATTCTGCATGTTCTTTAAAAGCAGACATTTTGCTTGCAAGGCTGTCTGGAGCCAACTCCCCCATTATCTCCTGCTCTCAAGAGAGAGACTTCCAAAGTTGACAGTGGAGCGCAGCCAAGGAGAAGACACGTTTCCTCTGACCCTGATTAAGACACAGGCAAATATGTTCACTGCAGCCATGATGCTTCTTATGGCTGCAGGCAAAAGGAAAGCAATTCTGGACTGATCGCTCACAGGAGAAGAAAATGCAGGACGCCAGGTGGATCTACCAGAAGATACGTAGCACCCTTGAAGCCAACTATGCAAAAGAAGTTGTAGCATGGGCCTTCATAGACTTGGCCTACTTCCTCAGATGCATGGATAGACAGAAGGCCAACGCACACTGCAGAAATTATCCCTGCTTTAACTGCCCTGGCTCAATGCTAGGGAATCCTGGGAACTGTAGTTTATTTGTGGCACCAGAGCTCTCTGACAGAGAAGGCTCAACATCTCACAAAGCTACAGTTTCCCAGAATTCCCTAGCATTGAGCCAGGGCAGTTAAAGCGGTCTCAAACTGGATTATTTCTGCAGTGGGTTTTGGACCCGAGTCTACAAAAGCTCATGCTCATCTCTAATTATTTTATCATTTATGAACAAGATGAGAAACTCTGTGCAAAGGGATCTTGTTGCACCTTTGAGACTCGCTCCGTGCTAGACGTTGCAGCCTAAGCTTTCAAAGACTTGGTCTAATTCCTCAGATGCATGGATAAATTGATGCCCAGGAAGGGCTTTTATTATCAGGCTGTATGAATAGCCATAGAAATGCAAACCTCGTGGAGATGGTCTTGAGGTGACAAGTGCAGTTCGACAACCATCATTCAAACACTTCAGCTACAATTTCTTTTGCACAGTTAGCCTCAAAGGTGCTGCAAGATCCCTTTGCATACCGATTTTCCAGACTAACACGGCTATGCCTCCGAACTCTAGCGCACAAAGGAATTAAATTTCAAATACAACACAAGACAAATGAGGGAATAAACATTGTGGGTTGCTTTATCTGGAAGTCCGTAGCAGGTGTCCGATACAAGAACGGTTTCTTTTGGCAACTATGGCAATCCTGTGCCATGATGCCCAAATGATGCCAACTGCAAAAACTGACATCCCCCATGTGGCTTCTAGGATGAAAAACGTCCTTGAACACAATGGGATTTTTGCACAAACATGCATAAAAGTATGCTGCACATCATCTCAGTTTCGCACACAGATTTGAAATCAATGGAAATTGGATGGACCGACCTGTGGTGGGATTGTGGCAGGTACAAACAGACACATGCATACCTAGTATACATCCACCAGTCTTAAACAATCTTCCTTAAAACCCAACAAACCCTTTCGCCATCTCCCACTCCTTCCAGAATTACCTGTAATGCAGTTGCTATTTTATTGAAATTTCTCCCTAATTTTCTTAATTTTTAACAAAAAATCCCCACATTTCAGCCATGTACATCCCTGGCTAAAGAAAGAAGGGAGGGGGATTCCTACAAGGACATTTCATCACCTCCAGCCATCTGTTTCCTTCTAGTCCCACTTTGGGCAAAGGTTGGCAAAATCAACATTGGTTACCTTGTCAATTTGACTAGGAAATCTCCAGGCTGCTGCACCGAGAGCCACATGGGATGCAAAGAGGTTCTCACGCCTGGAGCATGAATCCCAAAACCAAAGGTAGAGGAAACCCAGTGGGATCACACCGGGGTCTTTCCTTCCACACTTGCCCAGTGGAAAGCTCTTCTTCCCGGGCAATCTCTCTCTCTTTCTTTCTCTCTGCCTGCTGGCAACAAGTTTGCATTTAATGAAGAAAGCAGCACACTGTCAAGAGGCAGGGAAAGTCCAGACTCAAGGCTACTCCTGCTGCCTCCTTGCGGATGATCTGAGGAACATCACCACAAAAAATTCTCAGTGGTCACATACAGCAGGACAGGTAGCAAGGAAACCGACTCCACACATTATACCTGTGTCACCTGCAGGGCAGTGGGGTTTTTAGTTGCATATTTAAGAAGGAACAACAGGGTGAACTCTTTGTAGTGTAATTTCTGTATTGCATTTCCTTCTATTTGTTTTTTATTTACTTGGGTTTTCAGGTTGCACCAAGTGAAATTTCAACCAAGACAATGAGGAAATTGAAATACTCTCTTGTGGCTTTGATATTTGCGGATTTGATTATTCATGGATTGGATTAATATGTTCTCTCTAGGAATATCTAGGTCCTCCAGTGCAACTCTATGGTCAACTTTAACTAAAGGTTGCACTGAAAGACAGACATTCCTAGAGAGGATAGCTCCTCCATCAGAACTCTATGGTCAGTGTCTGTCGGATGTTGACCACAGAGTTGCGCCAGAGGACCTAAAGTTTCCTAGAGAGGTGTCCTCTCTGGTAAAAACATGGTGTTTTTTGTTATTTGTGGTTTTCCTTTTATTCACGGGGGTCTTGTGCCCCTAAACCTAGTGAATACGGAGAGACAAGTGTACTTAAAGAGTTCCCATACCTTAGAGAGTCCTGATGGCGCAGTGCTTAAATGCCTGTATTGCAACCACAAGGTTGTGAGTCCGACCCTAATGGCTCCAAGGTCCACTCAGCTTTACATTCTTCCATAGGTCGCTAAAATGAATGCCCAACTTATTGGGGGCAATTGGCTTACAATTGTAAACCAATAGTTCACTGATAAGCAGTCCAGAAATGTACTTGCTATTGGATCAAACCTTGATCAGAATGGAGATTGTGATGAAGAAATCAGGAGACTGAGCTTGGGAAGAGCAGCCACGAAAGAACTAGAAAAGATCCTAAAGTGTAAAGATATGCAACTGAGTACTAAAGTTAGAATAGTTCAGGCCATTGGTAATTTCCATCGCCATGTTTGGATGTGAGAGTTGGACGGTGAAGCAAGTGGATAGGAAGAAAATCAACTGAGTTGAAATGTGGTGCTGGAGAAGAGTGCTGAGGACACTATGGATTGGCAAAAAGACTAATAAATGGGTCCTAGAGCAGATTGTCATACTTTGGACACATCATGAGAAGGAAAGACTCATTAGAAAAGCCAAAATGCTAGGAAAGGTGGAAGGGAAGTAGAAAGGAGGAAGGCAACACGCAAATGGAGAGACTCAATAAGAGGCACAGGCACGAACTTGCAAGGTCTGAGCAGGGCAATGGAGGACAGGGGTCTTGGAGGTGTCTCATCCACAGGTCACCATGAGTTGGGGTCAACTCAATAGCAGTTAACATAACAACAAAAACATGCAGAAGAGTCTTGCAATCAAGTCCTGTGTTGGCACCACTGAGATACATGGAATTTTGGGAAGTTACACATGTACCAAGGTTATGTATCATTTGTATTATGTGTTTGTGTACACACACCACACACACACACACACCCACAACACACATATATCATACATCCACGAGACATTGAAATTTAAAGCCCAGTTCTGTTTGCAATAATCAATTATAGCTGGCCCCATGGAAGCTGGAAAGAGGACACTGGGACGCAATCCCTTATTTACTGACCTTCCTTGGTATCATGTTGTTGGCGTTGCTATCGCGTGTGACTTCAAGTCATTTCCAATTTATGGCGACCCACTATCATCAGAGGGTTTTCTAGGGCTGAGAAGTGCGACCACCCCAGATCACCCAGTGAGGTTCCATGCCTGAGCAGGGATTGAACTCTGATCTCCAGTGGTCATAATCCACACCGCTCAAATCACAAAATGCACTGGCTCTTATATCATGTACTACCAATCAAGACCCATAGCTATGACTGAATATTTTTTCCAAGGCAGAGGACCAGAAGAGAGGAGAAAGAGTATCTAATAAGCGCTCCCCATTTCTCCTCCCTAGTGATGGCTGGCTTGGATTGTCGAGTGTCAATCGCAGTTGCACCCCCATTCCAAACCGACTTGTTTTTCTCATTAAGGAGGGAAAAGGGAGGCAGTGTGCATGTTTTGTTGTTGCAAATATAAAACAGGAAAAGAGGTTTGAATTATACGACATCGTTGTTTTTTTAAGATACAGAGAACGCAGATATAAAACAGCCTCCTTGGGCCATTCCCCTGCTGCGCTGTAGTCTCAATTCTGCTCCACATTAAGACAGACAAAGAAATACAGATGCGATTGGTGACTTAGCCAAAAGACGACCAGCTTTCATTGTGGTGGTGAAGTGGAGCAGTTCAGGATAATAGTAAGAATTTTCAGACGCAAAGATCCAAAGTCATCGAATCATAGAAACAACCTCCTAAATCAGACTGAGAAAGACTGGCTGGACCAGTGAGGACTTAACGGGGTCCCCAAGTTCAATGGCCTCACCATAAATGACAGCTAGGTGAGATCAGAGCCTAAATGCTTCTTTTAAAATGTCACCCACGCCATAAATCCAAAACATCACCACGTTAGTCTGGGATATCAACTGCAAAGGGACCTTGTTGCACCTTTGAGACTAACGGAGTGAAAGAGTTGTAGCAGAAGTTCTTGTAGACTTGGTCTACTTCTTTGGTGCTACAAGATCCTTTGTATACTGATTTTCATTTTATTGTTACAGTGCTTGAAAAGAAACATGCCAAGAAAATCCCATGATAGGTGCACCTTTGGGTTGCCATAAGTCAGAAATGACCTGAAGGCACACAAGACACATAGGGAGACGAAGGTTTCCGTGGGTTTTTCGGCGATGTGCCATGTTCTAGAAGAGTTTTTTGTGACGTTGCGCCAGCATCTGTGGCTGGCATCTTTAGAGAATGCCACAGATGTCAGGAATAACTAGAATCATAGAGTTGGAAGAGACCGCAGGGGCCATCCAGTCCAACCCCCTGCCTGCAGGAAATCCTCTTCTAGAACATGGCCACATAGCCGAAAAACCCACAAAAAACTACACACAAGGGACCTTCAGGGTTGATTCATCTTCAGAAATGTTCTGAAGGACCACATTCCAGTGTTGGCATGGGGCCAAGTCAAGGTGGGGGAGACCTTCTTGCATGGCAGGGGTGATTGGACTATATAACCTCTGGAGACCTTCCAGCATCATCATTGTGACCCAAAATACCAGCATGTATCATCATAAAGCATTAGTAGCTAAGCATTAGGAGGGACATTACAATCTTTCAAATCAGGGTACAAAAGCTGCAAAATTGGGGGGTGGTGGTTGGGATTTAGAATGTGGAATGTATTTTTATTGGAATGTATATTTAATGTTGTAAGCCACCCCCAGTTGCGTTGTGCAGAGGGGCGGGATAAAATAAAATATTATCACATCATCATCATCATCACCACCACCACCACCACCAAATTGTGGTATTATGGGAAAGGAGGGCAAATACCTGAGACCTCCTCACCCATTTACACAATGGCATCATGGATTTATGGAATACGCAATCCAAGAAAGCTTAAAAAAAAAGGATTTAAAGTGGAAACCCTGTGAGAAAAAGGAGTCATTTGCTACCTTTTAACATGTCAGCTAAATGGACCTTCCCTGTTTGCGACCCCTTATATCCAAACCTTCACACTCTGCTTTTCAACTTCCCAAAAGGTCTGGCTAGAATACAGCGATTCTCAAAACTTTGGTCTTCCAGGTGTTTTGGACTCATCCTCCAGAAGCCCTAGCCAGTTTGGTCAGTGTTAGAATTCTGGAGGCTGAAATCCAAAA
This sequence comes from Sceloporus undulatus, assembly GCF_019175285.1. Lineage (NCBI taxonomy): Eukaryota > Metazoa > Chordata > Lepidosauria > Squamata > Phrynosomatidae > Sceloporus > Sceloporus undulatus. The sequence continues at coordinate 150,633,571 of NC_056527.1, read as the reverse complement.
CGTTTGTAAAATCAACATTTGGTAACCCTTGGACTAGAAAGTTGAATCGAGCAGCTCAGGTCGGCAAGCTGACGTGCATTTCTCGAACGATGGATCTTTTGCTTTCCAAGCAATGCAGAAATGGAAAGGGGTGCATGGCAGAAAGTCCATTGGGATCCCTCACAACCATGTGTGTAACACTGAAGTTGTAAGGAATAAAACTGTCCACTGGACAGACCTTAACAGCTTGCTTCTGACACCTTCCTTTCCATCATAAAATGGAGCACCAGCAACGTACAGCAAAGCCAACAAGAGGGAGGAAGAAATGAACACAGTGTTACCATAATACTGATGACATCTCTTTTTTGCTCTTTTCCTTTGCTTAACTCCACAGGGTTTTTTAGATCCTGGCACGTCTGCACTGGCAAACGGTCCCAGTCATAAAGGCCCCATCTCTCTGCCATTTGGCATCGCTGGCATCTATTAATTTAATTGCCTTCTCTCCAACAGCCATTTCATGCGGGTATGAATGCCAGGAGAGTTTGGGACCCCCAGATTTACCTTCATCAAATAATGCACAGCTGCATTGTGTGCAAGAATGCGCACAAAAAGCAACAAACCTGCTGGAAAACCTTACAGCCTGATAGAGAAGTGACATCTGGGTGGCAAAGTAGGGCAGAAAGGAGCACATGCTCAGCATCTCGGAGGAAAAGACAGTCAACAACAATGTTGGTGTTTTTAGGCATACCAAGGGTGCATGTGCACTAAGTGTATATGTTCGTGTATAAGTCTCAGAAACTGTAGCCCAAAATTGACCTCAAAACCCAGATTCGTCTTATCTAAGGGTCAATGTTAGTACTGTATTTTAACTCTTATTTTATAAAAGGAACCATCCCCTGGTGAAAGGGAACTATAATGTGCTCTGGAGAGCACTGACACACCACTATTCTCTCCTCCATCCAGCCTTTCCTGGGAGCACAGTGATGCCTGCTGGAATTTTATAAATTCTTTGGCGTTGCTTTCCTTTGGTTCACCTTAGATCCTTGCTACTTGGCCCTATGTTTTATCCTTGACTTATCCGCAGGTCATATCAAAAGCCATAATCTGGCCCCCAAAATCTGCCCTCAACTTATACATGAGGGTGACTTAAGACAAGTATATACAGTAATACAGTTTGACATCACTTTAGCGTGTCAGAAAAGAAGAAAAGTGGCATTGGAGGAGGAAGGGGTTGGTAAGAAAGAAAGAAAGAAAGAAAGAAAGAAAGCGAGAGGGAGGGGAGGGAGGGAGGTGAAAGGGAAAGAAAGGGAAAGGGGGAAAGAGAGAGAGAAGAGGAAGATGAAAGGGAAAAGAAGGGAAAAGGGGAGACAGAGAAGAGAGAAATGAAGGTAAGGAGATGGGAAAGGAGAGTAATGGAAGAAGGAAGGAAGGAGAAAAGGAAGGAAGAAGGAATAGGAAGTGGAAGAGAAGAGAGTAGAGGAAGAGATATAAGTTTCTGACACTGTTTCAGTTTTATTTCATACACACACACAAAAGTCACAATTGGCTCTGCCCACTGCCAGCATGGAGTGCCCCTCAGATCACCCCAAAGAAAATCTCACCCTCCACAGAAAAAATCAGTTCCATGCTGCCCCTTGATTTAGGAGCTGAGAACATTTGGCATCCGTTTGCGAGTTTTAATGTGTTTCTGACACCTGGAGCAGGGAACCTTTGTAGCTGAAGGATGTGTTATAAATCAAGGAGGTGGTAATAGTTTGTAAGCCTGTGGGTGTGTGTGTAAGAGAAGGGTGCATTTCCAATGGCTGAGTCCAGCTACATATTGTCGTTGTGTGCCTTCAAGCCATTTCCGCTATATGGCAACCCTAAAGAACGAACCTATCGTGGGGTTTTCGTGGCACGATTTGTTCAGAGGATGTTTGCCATCACCTTCCCCTGAGGCTGAGAGAGTGTGACTTGTCCAAGGTCCCTGAATGAGTTTTCAAACTCTTCCAGAAGGCCATTTGCCAGGGCAGTGCTTCCAGACGATATGCAAATTGCTTCTTTCATGCCCAAATAAGCCATTGGCCGTGGACTCTAAAGAGTTCTTAGGTGGCACAGTATAATCTCTACCTGGATTCCTGTTGGTGTCTTAGGCTGCGTCTACTATGGGAACTGGGATTTGTAGTTTTGTGGTGGCACCAGAGCTCTCTGACAGAGAAGGCTAAAGGTCTCACAAAACGAGTTTACTGATCCCATAGCACTGAGCCATGGGCAGTTAAAGTGAGGTCAACCTGGATTATTCTGCAGCATGGATGCAACCTTAGATGTAAGCCTGAGGGCAGGGAACCATCTAATTAAAAAGACTGTATGTACAGCACTGTGTAAATTTACAGCGCTTTATAATTAGGATAGAATAAATAATAATAATAAATAAGAATAAGTAATAATAATCAATAAGTATAATGTGTCATACGTTCCCAAGGAGC
>NC_056527.1:150621361-150631102 GCF_019175285.1 Sceloporus undulatus | reverse complement strand
CAAGCCTGTTACCTGTCCTAAAGGGAGAGAGAGAAACAGAAAGAGAAGAAATTCAGCACAGAGTTTTCTTTTCCCGCCCCCAGGCAGGGAAAGAAGAAGAGAGTGAGAGAACAGAGACAAAGCCAAAGAACCCAACCTCTCTTTAAAGTACCTAGCTGCACTATAGCTCCCAAAGCGGAAACACCCTTGCCTAGCAACCAATGCTTCCAAAAATCCGAAAACCACCGCTGCCAACCATGTGGTGACTTGGGGGCCTTTCCCTGGAGCCCTTGGCGCCCTGTGCGTGGCCCTTTACTCCCAGGGAGTCCCCTCTTGTCACACTTTCCCTTCTAGGATCTCCTAGATCTCCATTTTCGCTCCCTGTTGAGCAGAATGAGACCCCTGGAGGTCCTATAGTCCCACTGCCACCACTCAGTGAATTGTACAAATCCCCCCCCCCAGCACACACTGAGACTTGCTGGGACCTCTAGTTTCTTTCTATACTAACCTCGAGCAATCAGGAGCCGAGTTAAGGCACGTGTATAGGAGCAGAGAGAGAGACAGCTGATACTTTTAAAAGAAAGGAGTTTATTTTAAAGAAATAGCATAGAATAGCAAGATATCATTCGTGCAGAGCCACCTTGCTATGCAGGTCTAGAAAAGCATAGTTGCAAAGAGTTCATTTCACACAAGCCATTGTTGAAAATAACAAAAGGCCTAAATGCACTAGCTAACACATTCCTAACTACTCACGGAAGATGGGATTTGTAGCCCTTTTGAGTTCCTGGGTGCAGGGAGGGCTCCTTGCCTCTCGACCTGCATTCCCTTGAGTCTGTGTCTCCCAGACTCCAAGAGACATCATCTGGTTCCCCCTCAGGAGAGGATCAAGGGAGAGACAAAGGGCCACATGGCCTCAAAGGGCCTTTTAAAGATTTCCCATAGAAAGTTCTTGAATCTTGCGGTCCTAGTCTCTGATTGGTCAGTTAGACCTTACATCAGCTATGATGCCACAGCTCATTAGCATGTGATGTCATCTCTCATTAGCCTGTACCTCCTCCCAGATTAACCCTTTGTAGTTCAGGAGACGCCTCAGGTGACTGGAGGACCAGTCATCACAAATGGTTACCAATCTTATAATAATTCAAGTGTAGAGCTTGCCACTATTTCAACACCCCTTCTCAAGCTCTATCAACTGAGTTATGACAACAGGCAACATTATTAACAAAATTAGACATGTTCAACATTTCACGAAAGAATATAAATTTCTGTGTCATCGATGGCTTAGTTCAGTGTTGGCGAACCTATGGCACACGTGCCAGAGGTGGCACTCAGATACCTCTCTGTGGGCATACATGCTGTCGCTCTGTCACAGAGTTTGTCAGAATTTCTTAGTAGAAAGCCAGAGGGGCATGGCACTTTGCAATAAATAAGTGGGGTCTGGGTTGCAGTTTGGGCACTCGGTCTGTAAAAGGTTCACCATCACTGACTTAGTATATCTGCTATCATATCATCAGTAGGACAATATTCAGTATCAATCATTCCCTTTTGATACAAATCCCTCACTAGTTGACATTTCAATCCAATAGTTCTGCTTCTGGCTTTAGTACTTTCTCCTTTACATATTGTAATGCAGGCTTGATTGTCTTCAAACATCACAATTGGTACAGGTTCACTAATGCCAAAGTCCTTGAACAAATGAAAAATCCATTCCAGTTCATTGCATGCACTTGCTGCTGATACACATTCGGCTTCTGATGATGATTGGGCCACAATAGTCTGTCTTTTACTAGTCCAATCGATGAGCTTATTGCCATAGAAAAATAAATATCCACTAGTTGATTTATAATCTGTTGACTCTTCTCCCCAACTATCGTCCATATATGCAACCAGTCGAGGATTTTCACAAGATAGTAATTTTAATTTTAATTTTCTGTTCTTCTCAAATATCTCGCCAATCTTTTTATGGCACACCAATCATGATGGTTTGGTGAACTTGTTTTTCTACTCAGAATGTTGACAGCTACTGCAATATCAGGTCTTGTAGTTTTACTCACATAAAGAAGTTTACCTATAGCTTCTTGATATTTACCATGATTTTCAAATGGCTGTCCATCTCTCACTTTCAAGTAAGTTGGTTCCAATGGAGTACTCACAGGTTTACAATTCTTCATACCAACTGACTCTATGAAATCCATGATCTAACGTTTCTGGCTTAAAACAAAACTTCCATCATTAGTTCTTTCAATTTCTATTCCAAAATAATGTCTTATTTCTCCAAGCTGTTTAATTTCTATTTCCATTTTTAGCTTATTAGCTAGCTCTTCAATATCTTTCCTGTGTTGACAACATATCAATAAATCATCTATATAAGAATATATTGGTATTCTCCATTTTTAAGTCTCATATATAAGCAAGGATCAGCCTTTCCTTGTTTAAATCCCTGCTGATATAAAAGATCTGACAAGCCCTGGGAGATGTTGCTAAGTATCTTCAATAGGCAGCTGCCTCTGGGCTCCAGCTGTTCTTTCCTTGAAGGTCCCTCTCCTGGGCAGTCCAATTCTTCCACGGCTGTGCTGTATGTCTGCATGAACAAACAGTGAGCAGAAGCTATTCACTAGCCATGGAACATGAAGGGTGGGGGGGAAGGGGGGAGGAATTGTTTTAAACCAGACTATTGCAGTGGACAGCGAAGGAAGGAAGAAAATCAGCCCATCTGGACTGGTGCTGGGAAAGAATTCTACGGATACCTTGATCTCCACTCTTTCTCTGTGCCAGGAGGGGCAAAACTTACAGTGTCCAAGGTCTCATCCTTGGAATCATCATTCTCCTCCTCCTCCTCTTGCCCTTCCTCGGCATCAGTGAACGGCTCACTCCCAGTTGAAGCATCAGCAGGACCCTGCAATGCATCTCCATCGTCTACAACCTCTTGGCTGGCTGTCTTATGGCTGGAGCCTAGTTTAACTCTCAAAGAGCGCTACCTTCATTTCAATGTCCTCCGGCCAATGTTGTTCCACGAAACTGTCTTTACTCCGCGCTTTCTTGCATGGAGGGCTCCCACTCTGTTCACAGACCTAGAAAAAAGGAAGAAGGGAAGGAAAAAAGGAAACAAAGAGAATACTTTTTATTCCTTCTTTCTGCTAAAAGATGCCAAGGAACATCTTTTAAATCAAAGAACAAGCAATGAAGCAGCAATAGGACTGCCCAACTCAGCTTGCTGGCCCGTATTGGAGATTGGCAAGGAGTCCTTTCTGTCTGGCTGAAATGTACATGCTCAAGAAGTCAGCCTGCCCCTTTCACCTTTCTCGCTATGAGGTTGCACCCTGGAATCCATCCAAGATGTCACCCACCGCCTGTTCTTCCAATGGCCACCCTTCCCCCAAAATCTGAGCTCCTCATGCCTTTTACTAAGCTGGGACAGGAGGGACATGATGCTGATGGTATCAATGGGGTTTGCTTTACCTTGGGCTTTCCATCTGCCGTCTGGTCCTCCACGCGACGAAGACTGACTTTCATGCCATCATTGTGAAGTAGTTTCCATACTTCTTGGCTAATCAGTTCAATCTTTTCACCCCGATCTGAGTGGGAATGAAAGTCCACTTAAGGAATCGGGAAAATATTAACCAGCTGGAAGCCTCACTTTTAGGTGAGCACATGGATCCCCATCCCATTTGTAGCTGTTGAATCCTTGTTGGCTTTCTCTTGGGCTTACAGAGATTTGATCAAGTGCTTTCGTTTGTTTTCCCAAAGATACGCTGCCATTAGCTTTGTGGACTAATTTATTTAAGACCTCATAGCTTGGGAAACCCAGTACTTAAAGGAGTGCTTCCCATGCCCCCCATCTGCCTGATCACTCAAGTCTTGTGGAGGGGACCTCTTCCATGCCCCACCGATGGAGCTGTAGATGCTGGGGAGTCGTGAGAGAAGGGCCTTTTCCTGCTGGGGCACCTTGAGGGGTCCAGTTGGCACCAACACAATTTGGATGTCAAATAAAACCATGGCTTTTGTTGCAGAGCCTTCCCATTCCCATTGGATTAATCCATATAGGTGCATGTGTTTGCTTCAAATTGTTTTAAAGGCCGTGGGCTCTTTTGAAGACACAAGACCTGCTCCAGCACCTCTTGGCTTCTCTATTGGTTTTGGGCACAACTGACCTCTCCTTTTTTTTTTCACATGCTCCTTTTTGTCCTTTTTCTTGACCAAATTCAGTGATAAACAAAAACAAATATAATTCCCACATCTTTTTTTGGGGGGGTTTATCAACATCTTGAGAATCCAAGGCACTGAATTTATTGGGGGAGAAAGAGTTCAGTAACATGCTCGTGGAGTGGATTTCATGCTCCCCCGACTCAAGAAACCACCACTCACCCGTACAAACTTGTAAATTAACATGGCATCCCCATTGAACTCAATGGGAGATAGGACTGCAAGGGCTAGGCTCTGAGCTTGGCCACAAAGACAATGCAACCAATTGCCGGGGCCAATAAGGATCATGAAACTGAAAGTAATTGCTCCAGGCTAAACTAGAACTTTCTTTGGTGCGGGGAACCAGCAAAAGGAAATGTTAGATCTTCTGGAAGCAAAGGTCCATTGCGAGGACCAAGCTACCTGGCAAACAGAATTAGGAGATTAAAGTGCCCGGGGATGCGAGATATAATATTCTGTGCGCAGCAGCAGCCCCCTAGGAAAACATGTCCTCCCAATCCCAAAACACCATGGAAAGTGCATGACATGAGGCTTCTTCTTGTACCTTGTGCAGTGAGGTTGGGTTTTCCTCCATGCGCACCACCAAAAGCGGCCCATAATTTTGTTGTCTTGGACAACAACCTCGAGCGGGAGATGGAAAAGGAAACCAGCAGGATGCTTAGTGTCCTGGAATGGAGCACTGACAGTCCTGACCGCCTGCAGACACCTACTTTTTCCAAGCCTTATTTATGTGGTGCAGTTAAAAACAAAAGAGTTGCTAGCCAGACAGAAAACTAGTGTTTGGTTTCCCGCGGCAGGTTTTGGCACATGGTCTGCATAAGAGACCAATGACTTCCTTGACTCTTTAAGAGGAAAATCCAGTGGTGAGGAGGAATAACGACTGGTCTTTGCAAGACAGTCAATGCAAACTGCGGCCCCTCCTAAACAACCACGGAAAGTGCATGAAGGCTTCTTCTGGACTTGTTCATTACGGTGGGTTTTCTGTATTAACTCCACCAAAGCGACCATTCACCTTCTCATCTTGGACAAGACCTCGAGGCTGGAGATGGAAAAGGAAACAAGTAGGATGCTTATGTCTGGGATGGAGCACTGAACAGTCCTACCAACCTGCAGCCTGACCCATGGAGGCTCTTCTGCCTCTATAAACTCCTAAGTAAGCAACAACCATGGCAGAGAGCCACAAAGCCCACCCTGGATGCTTGGATATTTCACCTCTGCTTTCCAAACAAACAGAAGTAAATAAAAGGTCGCTTCTGATTCTCCTAAAACTCTGGGAGACTAGAGACAAACAAGGATCAGCTAACCTTCCAATGCCTCCTTTAACATTTCATGCCCAAAGGTTAAACAGAAAACCTTACATAGATATATTCTCACTTCAGTGGTTGTCTGTGACTTATTCTTACTTTCAAACACTGCTAAATCTTTTTATTCTTATCCTTAGCTGTTGTGCTCTGACTTTTTTTCATCTGGGATGTTTAAATCATATTGGGTTTGCCCAGAGTCCTGCTTTTTTTGGTGGGACAAAGGGGAATAAAAGAAAATCTTACAATCCCAACAGTAGGTTTAATAACAGAACACGTTTCTAATGAAACCAGATTCCCATCATCTCCCAAAAAACCAAAAGGCACCTACTTTTTATAAAGGCAGTCATGGTGTCTGCTTTTTACATACTGCTTAAACCTATGGGATTAAACAAAAAGGAGGCAAGAGTTATCAGAGATCTCCACCAAATCTATGCCTATTTCATTAAATGGGTTCAAGTTTTTTGGTATTTCTCCTTTCATTTTTTGACTTTACCAAGAAGTTCCTTTTTGCAGCTACAGCACGCAGGAGTAACGTTTCCTCCGGTGGACACTTCTCCTGCTAGAGCTGCTTGATCGATTGGTAGGAAACGGATGGCAATTCAGTTCCATCTTCCGATTGTGTTTCTGAACTCGTAATTTTGTCACAACTCTTCAATAGTTGAAAGTACTTTGTAGAAGTACTTTATCTGGCCATTGTTAAACAGGACTGCACACAGCCAATAAGGATGGGATAGGAAGACAAAACTTCCTTTGGGTGCTCTCCTTTTCCATTAAAATTGAATCTCTTCTTCTTCTTTTAAACAAACCCTCTTTCTTTCTGTATATACTGATTTCTCACTCTTCTCTTTCAATACATATTCCAATCCACCTCCGAAGACCTGCTACTTGGAGGACGCTTTCTTTTCCCTCTCAAGTCTGCTGGAAGCTGATTCATTAAGCGCTTTCCCATTTATTCACTCCTCCGTCCCCTCTCTACTTCCGCTCCTTCCACCTTCCCTCCCACTCGAGAGCCACCGAGAGCCAAACAAGCTCCATTTAAATTGTTCTATTCTGGGTTTTCCCTCTGGGTCATTTGATCCTGTGGCAAAAAGCATGGCAGGAAGGTAAGTGGAGCTTACCCTTGCCAGAACTTGCCAGCTTTCTTCAGGAGTGAGCTGTTGCACTCCCTCTCCTGGTTCCTCCAGTTTTTCTACAGCTATTCTGTATGTCTGCATGAACAAATGGTGAGCAGAAGCTATACATTAGCCATGTGAACGTGAAAGTTGGGAGGGAAGGCATGGCAGTGCGTATGCGCAATGGGCGTGCACCCTATTCTTCCCTATGCGACGCACCGCCCCTTCCTCCCCACGCAGCTTTTAGCATATCCTGAAAGCCACATAAAGCACTCTCGCATATGATGCGGGCGCACTGTAGTTGACCATGTGAACGGTGGTGGGAATATTGGAATCTAGCATGGGAACCGGGAAGAAGATGTGATGAACTGGCAAAGAGAGCCTAAATGCCTTGTCTCCCAACAATCATAGTTAAAAGTGAACTTGTCATCTCCACAACCTGGAGTTTTCCATTTCTATTGTTATTCTCACACACAGCCTGCCTATATAGATCTGTCCACTTCATACTCGCGAAAAAATAGACTCAAGTGTACAAAAGCTCATACTACCAGCTTCTATCTTTCTGTCTCAAAGGTGCTGCAAGATCCCTTTGCATCCTGATTTTCCAGACTAACATGGCTGTGTCTCTGAATTCTATCATGAGAGAGAAAGAACATCCTCCTGTTCCAAAATTAAGACAGACGTCTGAGCTAAAGGGTCTGCTCACAGACCAAGCAGCAGTGAAGGGATTATTCTTTTTCAGTTATGTTGAGATGAGGAAAATCACCTTTCTTCTAGCCTGCTTGCTTCTGTTAGAAACTGGATGAAGGGGGAAAGAGCCCGAGGGGAGACCCCGGGAAGGAAGGGCGGATGGAGGGGCGACGCTGAGCGGCGGAGAAGGACCCCTCCACCCCTCCTTCTGGCTGGCGGTTCTGCCATGAAGGTGAAGTAAAAAAATGTTTTTTGTCATCTTCTTCTTGGTGGCTCTGAACTGGTCTGATACCTGGTGTCTAGGTGCAAGGATAGAGACATCGCCGTAGATACATTTTCCTTTTCCTTTTCCTGTCACCAGAAATGGGAGGAAAGGCAGTTTTTGTCTTATTTTCTGTTCCTTTGCCTTTGGGAAGAAAGACATTCCCATTCCCTCTGTCTCCTCTCTAATTCTGCTACTTCCACCTTCCCTCCCACTCGGGAGCCACCGAGAGGCAAACAAGCTCCATTGACATTGTCCGATTCTGGGTTTTCCCTCCGGGTCATTTGATCCTGGGGCAAAAGGCCTGGCAGGAAGGTAGGTGAAGCTTACCTTTGCCAGAACTTGCCAGCTATCTTCAGGAGTGAGCTGTTGCACTTAAGATCTTCAGGAGGCAGCTGCTGCACCAATGGTCCCTCTCCTAGTTCCTCTGGTTCTTCCACTGCCGTGCTGAACGTCTGCATAAAAAAAAAACGGTGAGCAGAAGCTATACACTAGCCATTGAAGGTGGGGGGGAGGTGGGAGGAATTGTTGTAAACCGGCCTATTTCAGTGGACAGCGAAGGAAGGAAGAAAATTAGCCCATCTGAACTGGTGCTGGGAAAGAATTCTACGGATACCTTGATCTCCACCTTTTCTCTGTGCTATGAGGGGGGCAAAACTTACAGTGTCCAAGGTCCCATCCCTGGAATTATTGTCCTCCTCCTTCTCCTCTTGCCTTTCCTCGGCATCAGTGAACGGCTCACTCCCAGTTGAAGTATCAGCAAGAACCCTGCAATACAGCTCCATTGTCTACAGCCTCTGGCAGGCTGTCTTCTGCCTCACTGTCTTCTGACTCACTGCCTACAGACTGTGAAAGAAGAAAATTGGGCAGCTCAGTCCTAAACCAAATTTAGGGATCTCACCATGGAAAGAAACGAGGGGAAGAGGGCAAGACATTACATTGTGGTGTGTCAAGGATCATTTTTTAAAATCAACAAACAAGCAATGAAGTAGCAATAGCAGTATCCCTTGTCACAGAGCTCTCTGGCCCATCTGGAGATTGGCTAGGAGAGCAATGCAGCCAATTGCCTGGACCGCAGGGGTCATGAATTGAAATTATTGCTCCAAATTATTATTGGTCAAGCTGAACCTATCCTGAGGTTTCCCTGGTAAGATTTATTCAGGGAAGGTTTGCCATTGCCTTCCTCTGAGGCTGAGGGAGTGTGATTTGCCCAAGGTTACCCACAGAGTTTCCATGGCTAAGTGCTGTCTTTGGGCAACTCAATCCTAAAGCGAAACCAGGGGTGTGACAAAATCAGGGCTCTGGCCGTTGAAAGAAAGGAGGGGAAGAGGACTCACTGTGGCCTTGCTCTTATAGTGGTGGCGTTGGAGTGTCTCCAGGGCGTTTTTGACTTATGGAGACACTCAGGCAAAACTGCCATAGGGTTTTCTTGGCAAATTTCTTCAGAGGGGAGGGGTTGTCATTGCCATCCTGTGAGGCTGCCCAAAGTCACCCAGTGAGTTTTTAAACTCAAACAGGGAGTTGGACCCTGATCTCCAGAATCCTAGTTTAGCTCTCAAACAGCACTACCTTCATTTCAATGTCCTCCGACCCATGTTGTTCTGTGATAATGTCTTCACTCCACGCTTTCTTGCACGGAGGACTCACACCCTGTTCTCAGTCTTGGATGAAAGGAAGGAGGAAAGGAGACAAAGGGAATCCTTTTTATTCCTTCCTTCTGCTAAAAGATGCCAAGAAACATCTTTTAAATCAAAGAACAAGCAATGAAGCAGGGATAACAATGCCCCATGTCAAAGAGCTTTCTGGCCCATATTGGAGATTGGCAGGGAGGCTTATTCTGGCTGGCTGACATGTACATGTTCAAGAAGTCAGCCTGCCCCTCTCACCTTTCTCAGTATGAGGTTGCACCCTGAAATCAATCCAGGATGTCACCCACCACCTGTTCTTCCAATGGCCACCCTTCCCCCAAAATCTGAGCTCCTCACGCCTTTGACTAAACTTTGATGGGAGATACATAATGCTGATGGGATCAATGGGGTTTGTTTTACCTTGGGCTTTCCATCTGCCGACTGGTCATCCGGGCGAAGAAGATGGACTTTCATGCCATCATCGTGAGGACGTTTGCCGTACTTATTCTTCTTGGTTAATCAGTTCAATCTTTTCACCCCGATCTGAGTGGGAATGAAAGTCC
>NC_056527.1:150615569-150621261 GCF_019175285.1 Sceloporus undulatus | reverse complement strand
CTTCCTTCCTTCCTTTTCCCTGAATGGGGGCCCAGAGAAGCTCACAAGATGAACTAAAACAAGGAATCTGAGCCCAGAGTGGTGTACTTTGAGTGTTGGATTCTGGAAGACCAAGGTTCAAATCCCTGCTCATAGCCACAGAACCCTATTGGGTGACCTTGCGGCAAGTCACACTCTCTCAGCCTCTGAGGAAGACAATGGAAAAAACCTCTCCGAAGAAACTTTGCCGAGAAAATCCTATGAATGGCCAGCCTTGGTGTCTCCATAAGCTGTAAGTGACTTGAATGCTGCTGTCACTCTGCAATATTGATAGTTTGGCACTCCTTTACTTTAGCTGTGACTGCTCCATCCCACCAAATCCTGGGATTTGCAGTTGGTTTTGGCACCAGATCATGCTGACGGAGAAGGTTCTAATATGGAAACAAACAGGTAAACAAACAAGCAAATAAGAACCAAAATGGAGGTGGCTAAAAGTCCACTTTTGGTTTATGAACCTAGGCTTTTGGGATGGTAACCAGCATAGTAGGAGGTGTAACCTGTTAGAGTAATAAATCACCACTCCTGAAGCATCCATCACAAGCAATGCACTTTTTTTCTTTCTGGTGGAAAATGGTGGTCTCAGGAAACTGGGGTGGTGGAGGTTCAGGAGGCCAGAAGCATGGCTTTGGTGGCGGGTCACATCTGATCCTAAGGAAGCAATTTCCCCAGCCATGCTTTGAAAGGAAACAGAAAACAAAACAAAACAAAACAAACCCTTTGGTTAAAGGCTGTTACATTTTTGCATTGCATTAACAGCAGCGCTGTGTTCCTTTGTTTGCAAATCTGTTAGAAATAGGAACTGAAAGCCAGTGGGTGTGCCATGGCTATGCAAATCCTTCACTCTTCTCACTTTTCACCTGGTTCTCTGCCAGCAGTTTTTGGTCCATGCTTCAAAGTACTGCAGTCTGTGTGCCTTTACTCATCAAACCCACGTAACCCTTGCAGCCGAACGAGGAATTCAGTAAGGTTTCAATGAATGGGGCATAGAGCTGGAATGGTGGTTTTGCTGGAGCAGATCACCACCATGGAACATTACGCAAATAATTGCATCAGCAAAGGGGAAAAATGCAAATCGTTCCAGGTTAGATGTCCATCAACATCATTACCAACATTTAAAAAAAAAATACACAACACTAGAAAGATCACTGGAAAATATGTAAAGTCTCAGGTCTAAGTCTGCTGTATAGTTCCCTTCATTGTCTGACAGTTGGATGCTCTTTCAGTCGGATGATCCAACCTATATGTTGCTTCAAGAACCTGCCAATGTTGCCAACTTTGCAATGACTTATGTCCGCAGGGCATTTTTTAAAAGTAAGAGTTATATGTCCAAATGGACAGACAATGGACATCATGGACAGGCCACATGAAATGGTTTTCCCCATGTCTTAATGTTGACTTGTTTTCACAACGCGAGGCCAAACCCCCAATTCGAGCATGGACTGTCTTCATGAGAGAAGGCCAGTTCTGCACCAAATTTGCATCAGACCAGTCTTAAAGGACTTTAAAATAACTCACCTTTTGTTCCAGATTTTGCAGGAAAACCCAGAGCACTCTGTAGTGATGCCGGGTGGCTTATGCTTCTAACTGTGTTAAAAGCCATCAGTGACACAGTTAGTATATTTGACACCTGCAGACCACCTTCCTCTCTTCAATCGCTTTTTCTGGGTGTGATGGAGCTACTGCTGGTGAGAAAGATGTGGCTCACTTTCCTGCCCAGCCACTAGAGCTGCCATAGATGGAAGGCACACCTTCTCACCAGCGCACTGGAGGACACCCCTCTGAAATGTCTCCTGGTGCAGACCACACCTTTGCACCCTCCTACCCTGTTTCCCGCAAAATAAGAAATACCCATAAAATAAGCTGTAGCAGGATTTCTAAGCATTTGCACAATACAAGCCATATCCCCAAAATAAGACATAGCGATAGGCCCGGCGTGGAACGCAAGGAAGTAGGAAGGGAGTGGAAAGATTGGGGCCAGTGGTTCTAAAGGAAATGGAGTCACAAGAAATTCAGGTTGGAATTCTGTGTTTGGAGAGTTATGACGATGTTCCAGAAGAAGATGACTTAACTAAGGGCCCAAACAGACATGCCAAAATAAAGCTGCTTCAGGTCACTTTGGAGGTATGCTGTTTAAATGACACATACACCTTAAGAGGCCAGAAGCCACACCAAAGACATGCTCCAATCCTAAGCACTGGAGCGCAGCTTTGGCGCAGCTTCTGGCCTCTTAAGATGCATGGATCATTTAAACAGCATACCTCCACAGTGACCCGAAGCAGCTTTATTTTGGCCTGTCTGTTCAGGCCCTGTGTTTGAAGAAATGTAGATTGTTGTACCATGCGTACTAAAAATAAGACACCCCCTGAAAATAAGCCATTGTGTGTCTTCTTGAGGAAAAACAAATATAAGACAGGGTCTTATTTTTGGGGAAACATGGTAGTTATACCCATGCCAATGCTGTGTGCCTCATTTCTGACCTCGGAGATAGCAAGTTGTGGTGATGCTGGGCAACACAGCAGGACACATGTGTAAATAGTTGCCTGGAGTCAGAGTGTGAAGATGAGGAAGAATCCGGGGCAACTCCGAAGGCATCTTCCAACCCTCCAGAGCAGAGCATGGGGGAAGGAAGATACAGGGTGTGTGTGAAAGTGTGTATGTGTCCATGAATGGATAGGAGACTCCATGATGTCACTGTTGTTAAATGTCAGCAAGTCAGCTCCAGTTTATGAACCAGAGACTTCCAACAGTCCAACTCAGGACATCTGTGGCTTCCTTGATAGAGTCAACCCACCTGTAATATGCTCTTTTTTTGCCACCCTCCATTTAATTAATATAATTTAAATTAATTGATTTATATACCGCCTTTCTCCCAGAATGGGATCCAAGGCGGTGTGCAAATTTCCAAAAGCACCGTGCAACCCAAAAGCTCTTAGTACAAAAGTTGAAACACAATTAAACCAAATCTCTATTTAAAAAAAAACACACAAAACATAATAAATAAATAAATTCATAGCTTTTTGTGGGTTTTTCAGGCTCTGTGGCCATGTTCTAGAAGAGTTTATGCCTAACGTTTCTCCAGCATCTGTGGCTGGCATCTTCAGAAAACAAAAAGCTCTGGATGCCAGCCATGAAAGCCTTCGACTTCACAATAAATAAATGTATTTGTCCTTTTGGCACTCCATGGTATCTGTAGAACTCTTTCCATCTCTCCTTGTCTCCTGGTATATGTTCCATATAAATTCTATTATCCACATGCTATACTTTCTCTTTCTGCAGCCTGTAATAATAAGACTAGTAAAGGAAGTGTTGCTGCACCATCTAGTGGCTTATCACAGTCATATATATGGACACTGAACATAATGCAGTCCCTCTCTTGAGTAAATTTTAAACCTGAATTAAAACATTTCTTGTTCTCTCAAGCATGTGGAACCATGTTTTAATATCGTTTTATAATTTTATCTTGGTTGATATGTTGTTTGCACACTTTGTATTTTAACTGCATAACTTGCTTACTTTTGTATAATACACATTTTAGGACTTTTAGATTGCATGCCATTGGCAGGTTATGTGCTGTTTTGATGGTGATGCCTGTGAAGTGGCATGCAAACTTAATGTTGCTGTATAAATAAACAAACATTAATAATGATAATAATAGTAGTAGTAATAATAGAGTAATATTTGTGATTTTTAAAAATCATCTGGAGCAGTGAAGGGAGACCAAAGGTTCCTGGAGTGCAGAGGGCAGCTGTGTTTGGCGGTTTGCAGTAAAGAAAAAGACCTAAGGGGCATCTACATAGTAGAAATAATGCAATTTGACACCATGTTGTCATGATCCCATCCCACAGAATCCTGGGATTTGTAGTTTGGTGGGGCACTAGCCCTCTTTGGCAGAGAAAGCAAAAGATTGCGTAAAACTACTAGCCCCAAGGAATCCATAGGATGGAGCTAGAGCTCTTAAAATGGTGTCAAACTGCATTCTTTCTACAGTGCAGACACACCCAGAGTCTTATGCTATCTTGAAGACTAACATGTTTTGTTGGGCTTAAACTTTCTTGAGCTGGACTGCAGTGCACATAAAGTAATGTGCAAATTGACCAAACAACTAAGAATGTAGTTTTTTGTGGGTTTTTCAGGCTCTGTGGCCATGTTCAAGAAGAGTTTATTCCTGACATTTTGGCGGCACCTGTGGCTGGATCTTCAGAGAATGCATTATTTGAATATGCCAGCCACAGATGCTGGTGAAACATCAGGGATAAACTCTTCTAGAACATGGCCACAGAGCCCGAAAAACCCACAAAAAATGGATGCCGGCCTTGAAAGCCTTTGACTTTCCAAACTAAGAATATGTTTGTACATCAGTTTGAGACCCCTTGCAATGCTATGGCTCCATCTTATGGAGTCCTGGAATTTGTAGTCTTTCCAGGGGACAGAAGGGTAAAAATCTCTGCTAGTGTCCTAGGCTGCATCTACACTGCAGAATCAATCCAATTTGACACCACTTTAACTGCTGTGGCTCAATGCTATGGAACCCTGGGGTTTGTCATTTGCATCGGAGCTCTCAGGCAGAGAAAGGAAACGTCCCACAAAACTACAAACCCACAGCGTTGAGCAATGGCAGTTAAAGCGGTGTCAAGCTGGGTTATTTCTGCAGCGCAAATGCAGACCTTAGTATAGTTTTTTGTGGTTTTTTGGGGCTCTGTGGCCATGTTCTAGAAGAGTTTATTCCTGATGTTTCACCAACATCTGTGGCTGGCATCCTCAGAGTATGTTCCTTTGGAAAGACAGCACTGGAATGTCCTAGGAGAGAAATGTCATTCCATGCCATCAGCCCATTTTAACACCAGGGCCTTCCAGCAGGAGCAAAGAATGGATATAAACTGGAGTGCAAGGAGTGCATGGAGGATCATCTGTAGTATACTTTTTGCACACTTGTGAGCAGAATAGCAACCAAGAGTGTTGATGATAAGCAACTGGGTTTCCTAACAGCTGCTTCCTGTTAAGTATTCTTGGCAAGGCTCAACTTCTGCTTCCTCCCCAACAAGTAAAGAGAACCGAAGGCAACATTTTCTTTGTTCTTCCATCTCAGGAGGATGTTTGCTGTACTGATCCTGCCTTTTCTCAGAGGAATCACAGGTGAGTTGTCTTGCAAAGGAAACTCTCCATTTTCTTCCACCTTTGGCTTTTGGATTCTTAGCCTTCATTACAACAGCTCTTGGGGATTTTGTGTTTGTTTTATGGTTAACACCCCAACCCTTGCGGTTTTCCAAGTTTTCAGCATGGGGAATCATTTGTACCCTGCCTCTCTGCGCAACACAACTGGGGTGGCTTACATGTTAAAAATACCATCAAATCCCAACAACCCATCCCCCTAAAATACAAATTAAACCATTCATAGATTAAAACATACCTTAAAATAACAGATAAATGGCTACAGCAGAAGACAAGGAATAACAGATTCAGCTGTTTTGGGTGGCCAGTTAACTATTCTATCTGAATAGACAAGAAAGCTGGGCCAAAGCTAACAAAATGAACTTCAACAGGGAGAAATGTAAGGTACTGAACTTAGGGCGTGAAAATAAAATGCACAGATATAGTATGGGGGACACCTGGCTGAATGAAACTATGTGTGAAAGGGATAACTTGAACATGAGTC
>NC_056527.1:150608834-150615469 GCF_019175285.1 Sceloporus undulatus | reverse complement strand
CTGTTTGACAGTGGAACAAACGCCTTCCTTGGAGGTCTTCAAACAGAGGCTGAATGGCTATCTGTCAATGGGGATGCTTCGATTGAGAGTTCCTGCATGGCAGAATGGGGTTGGACAGAATGGTCCTTGCGGTCTCTTCCAACTCTATGATTCTATAATTCTATGATTCCATTTGGGAAAGGCCTGCTGGAAGAGATCCATCTTAACAACTTTTTTTAAAAAGCTGTTCAAGGTGTTAATGTGACCTTTACATCCCCAAAGACCCAACTGGCATGGATAATGGGAACTGAAGTCCACCAACATCTAGAGGGCCAAGGAACAGCTGTGCTAGAGAAATCCAAAATGCCATATCCCTTTATTCACCAGTATGCTTTTCTACTATAGGAGCGACCTTCTTTCGTCATTCCGACAATTCAGAGCAGAAACTGCTCTGCAGTGTATCAAGCGATCAAAACAAAACTGGCTGGTGGTTTGGAGGTACTTCCTTGCAACAGTTTGGACAACCAACGGACGCTTATACTTCTTGTGGAGGAACATACAACAAAACGGATCCATGTTATACAGAAGGAAAGGAGCTTGTCTTCAAATCTCCAAATGGCGGAAGCGTTGCGTGCAAAAGCCTAGCAGATCATGAGACGTTTAACCAAGTCCCCCTATTTACTAATGAGGAGGACTGCAAGAATTTTGACTTCTTTATTGTAGCAATAACACAAAACAAAGCAGGTGAGATGATTTTATTTTTTTAAATATTATTATTATTATTATTATTATTATTATTATTATTATTAACATTTATTTATAGAGTGCTGTAAAAATTTTCACAGTGCTTTATATAGTAAGAGTAAAAAAAAGAAGAATAAAAACCTGCCAAGCAGCGTACGATCTAAAACAACATCATTACATGGTTAAAATGTCTCTAAAATATTTTTAAAATTGTAATTTTTAATTGTTTGATGTTTTATTTATACTGTTGGAATCTGCTTTGATTCCTTTGTGAAAAAGTGGAATAATAATAATAATAATAATAATAATAATAATAATAATTCATATACAATAAAAAACAAAGTAAGCAGCAGATTAACAACCAGTAATCTAGAATGGCTCCCCAAAATGACACCAAATTAAAGCACATTTTGGGATGTGTTTAGGAGACATCGCAGCCGTCTAGTGGAGATGGTGCTTTCAGGACAGAGAGCCCCATGAGATGGATTTAAACCATTGAATAAGCCTAAGAGTACTGTTCAGGAGGTTTTGTAGCTCAGTGGTTCCCAAACTTTGGTCCTTTAACTCTTTGGGACTTCAGCTCCCATAATTCTTAACCATTGGCCAAGCTGGCTAGGGCTTCTGGGTGTTGAAGTCCAAAAAAAAAAGAAGAAATCTATAGGACCAAAGTTTGGGAACCATTTCTGTAGATGCAGACAGAATGATGGGCACAGAGTCAGGTTGACTGTTGTGCAATGAGAGAATATATGGTTCTACCTCTGTTGTGTGAGGCATTGTGTGTGATCCAGTACTGCAACCATAGCTCCACTTCTATAAATTTATGCTACGCAGCTGGGAAGTTAGGGGCCGGAACCCTGTTGGCATCTTATGCATGCCTAAGACCCCCATGGAAGCAGAGGGGAATTTGTGGCTGATGTGGAATCCTTATATTCAGTTCAAGCCTGTGGAAGTGCATTGCACATCATGCACATGCAGGTGTTTAAGATGTGCACACATGTATGGATGTCTGTGGAGATGTACACGAGGTGTAGGTTCACATTTGGTTGTGCATTCGGTTGCAGATTTGATTGTACACTCAATTGTGCAACACTGGCAATGTGGAATATGTTGAATGCACTACAGCTGACCCTCCACATTTGCAGCTTTTGCGGATATGATTATTCATGGATTTGATTAATGTGTTCTCTCTAGGAATCTCTAGATCTTCCAGTGTGACTCTGCTGGATGTTGACCCTAGAGCAGGGATAGGCAACCTGCGGCCCGCAGGCTGGATGCGGCCCGGCGAGGCCTTGGGACCGGCCCCAGCCCGGTCCTGCCACCGATTGCCGCTGGAGCCTTTGGCCTCTCGTGCGCAGGGGCAATTGTCTCTAGAAGCCTCAGAAACATGCATTTTAAAAAAAAATCAGCAAATTTTTTCACGTGTCCTCCATTTTTTATAAAAAAGTGTCCACCATTTGAAAATGTTGTCCTACATTTGTCCCAGTTTATTTATTTATTTAAATATTTTAAAAATTATTTACTTATTTATTTTTTGGCTTCGGCTCCCCAGTTGTCTGAGGGACAGCAACCCAGCCTCCGGCTCAAAAAGGTTGCCTATCCCTGCCCTAGAGTTACACTGGAGGACCTAGAGATTCCTAGAGAAATACTTCTTTAGGTATTTGTAGGCCCTCCAGCATGACTCTATAGTCAACCTCTGGCAGATGTGGACCACAGAGTTGTGCTGGAGGACCAGAGATTCCTAGAGAGGTGTTCTCTCAGGTTAAAAAAATAGTGTTTTTTTATTTGCAGATTTCCCACTTTCACGTAGGTCCTGCACCCCAAACCCAGCGAACGTGGTTGACCCACTTACTGTCATTCAGCATTGCCATTTGATGCAAGTTACTGCATCAGGGCATTCGGAGAGTTATATCACCCAGTCCTGATATGGCGTCTTGGCAAATATGTCAGGCTTATAACTTTGTGTGGTTTTGCTCTGCAGAGACAAAAACACCCAGTACAAATGCACCACTTGCAAAAGCTGTGTCTCTTGGACAAAATAATTTCAGTCTTGCCTGCCAATTCAAGCTGACGCAAAACACCGGTACGTTTTCTGTGTATTGGATTAAGGAAGGTGATCGAAGCATGTGTCTTTTTTCTGCTTCCAATGAAGGTGGTTATAACCATCATAACTTATCTTATGATACAAACTGCTGTGTGGATGCTGGGATCAAAGATAGGAGGTGCTTTCATCATACAACTTTGGATAGAGATGGACAAAATCAAAGCCATGAGATTACAATTCTCAATGCCACTCTTTCTGATGGCGGAAAATATTTGTGCATAGTTACTGCCTTTGCATCTAAGCAAGAATGGAGGATTATAACCAACGTTTCTGTAACTGTGGAGGAGGATCCTTTGCCACGTAAGTTTAGAACCGGCTATAAGGTGTATAATAATAAAAAATTAATAATAATAATTTATGAATTGGTGTCCTGTTCAGTAGTATCAAATTCATAAGCAAATTTACAATCTTGTGGCTTTGGGGGATTCATGTTTACAGAGATCAACCGTGATCCTCAAAACCTGACTTGTAACCCAAACAGTGCCCAAGCAAAGGGTTCCTGAGGCTGCAGAATTAATGCAGTTTGACACCACTTTAACTGCCATGGCTCTATGCTGTGGAATGCTGGGATGTGTAGTTTTGTGAGATGTTTAGTCTTCTCTGTCGGAGAGCTCTGGTGCCACAACAAACTACAAAGCCCAGAACTCCATAGCACTGAACCATGGCAGCTAAAGTGTTGCCAGACTGTATTATTTTTGAAATGCAACTTGAGACACAAGGTTGGGGCATTGGGAAATGATGCCTGCAATGCTCTCCCTGTCATGGGGCACACTAATATAAGGAGTTGTGGCAGGGCCCCATGACAGTCTCATGACTGGAAGAGTGCTGCTGTCTTATTTTCCCAGGGCCTGATCTGGAAGATGTCAGAAACCCTTTAGTCGGGGCACTGCTTGGCTTGCAAAGAAGGTTTTTCAGGGGCAGAATTGTCAGACATAGCTACAAGAATGGAGCTATATTACTTTTCCATGCCTGTTGATGCAAGATCTTGGTTCTTATCTTTATGCATGCCCTGCCAAAACTGGGACACAAAGGAAACGTTAAGAATGTGTAAATAATTTGGCAAGAATGGTCCAAATCCCAATGGCTGGTTCCAACTAGTATTTGTTAACTGCTGATATTGACTTTGACTTGTGGAGACCCTATGAATGAAGGACCTCCAAGTTACTGTATCCTCAACACTCCAGCTCAGGTCTTGCAGACACAGGGCCTTGGCTTCCTTGATCAAGTCTATCCATCTGCAATGTGGTCTTCCTCTTTTCCTACTGCTTTCTACTTTGCTAAGGGTTATTGCCTTTTCTAGGGAGTCTTCTCATGATACGGCCAAAGCAGGACACCCTCATTTTATTCATCTTGACCAACAGTCAGGAATTATGGGACCTGAAATCCAAACACCTGGAGGACCAAACGTTGGTCTATATGAAGGAACTAGGCAAAATCCTGAAATGTTAAGTTATATCAGTGAAGAAAGCAGATAGGAAGAACATCAACTCACTTGAAATATGGAGATAGGTGCGGTATCTTCAGCACTTTTCTCCATCTCCGTATTTCAAATGAGTTGATTTTCTTCCTATCCGCTTACTTCACTGCCCAGTTTTGACAGCCATACATAGAAATGGGAAATAGGTTGCTATGGACTATCCTAATTTTAGTATTCAATGATCTATCTTAATGTGAAGTCAAAGGCTTTCATGGCTGGCATCTGTAGTGTTTTGTGGGTTTTTTAGGCTGTGTGGCCATGTTCTAAGAGTTTATTCCTGGCGTTTCACTAGCATCTGTGGCTGCCATTTTCAGAGAATACATTCTCTACATTCTCTGAAGATGCCAGCCACAGATGTTGGCGAAACGTCAGGAATAAACTCTTCCAGAACATGGCCACAGACCCCAAAAAACCCACAAAGCACGATCTATCTTAACATTTCAGGATCTTGCCTGTGGGTCAACCTTTGGGTCTCCAGATGTTTTGGATTTCAGGGCCCATAACTCTTGACTGTTGGTCAAGTTTGCTGGGGTTTCTGGGATCTGAAGTCCAAAACAAACAGAGGCCCAAAGGTTGGGAACCACCGATATAGACCCACTGAAACAATGGAAACTTGGTGAGTTAACATAGGTGTATGTTTTATTGATTCAACTGATCTATTCCAATTGGGACTGAGGATCAAAATTTGGCCACAGGTGGGAATTGTGTGTCATTCCAGATGGTGTTTTACTGAAATCCCAGCTTTTATCGCCATTGGCTGTTCTGACTAAGACTGCTGGGAGTTACAGTTGAACATCTGGAGGGCTGAAAGATGCCCACCCCTGGCTTAGGCCAATGCTTTGTCGGTTGTGCCCAAAGCTGGCAAATTACTTTTCATATTGCTAATATGGTATTATCTCTTGTGTTGATTTTTTCCCAGCACCTGTTTTTAGAAATGTGCTAGAGCTTTCCCTGGGAGTGATAGGAGGCCTCTTTCTGCTCAGCATGATCATCTTGTTTCTTTGCTGGAAGAAGAAATTGAGAGGTAATGAAAGAAGAACAGCTTAAAGTGGGCAGAAAGGTGACGGCGTGATTTGCAAAAGCATTTGAAATAATTGAAACTTCACAATGCATTTGTATCTCATTACAGGAAAACCACTGGAATTGCATGAAAGGTACAATGTATAATGTAATATAAAGGACTCTGGTTTTGTTTTTGTTTTTTTGTTCCATTACAGCCCAAAGGAATGACTCTAAAAATCATCTCTTTTATTTAGGGATCAGAGTGCAACAGAAATGGACGGAGAGGATTGTAAGTGTAACTGTTTTGCATTGATTTAATTTGAGGTGGTGGATAAAGGAACACATTTAGAAAATGTGTGCCATAAATGTCTTGGCAGATATTATGAAGTGCACAAGTAATGGCCAAGGAACATTAAATGTGGACAGTGGGGCCTTGATACCCGCTGCGTTTTTTGGATACAAAAATCCATGGATGCTCAAGTCCCATTATAAACAAAGGCTCAGTACAATGGTGTCCCTTATATAAAATGGCAAAAATCAAGTTTGCTTTTCGTAGGGGTTTTTTTTTGGGGGGGGGGGGCGGTATTTTCAAGCTCTGGATGATTGAATCCATGGATAACAGAGGGCCGACTGTTCTGACGTTGTTAAATTCTCTGCATATAATGTTATAGCTTAACCAGTTTCTGGTCTGGTCTCAAAGTCTATCAGAGGAGCATGATAAAATCCCAAAGTGGAAGTGTGCTAAAAAAGGAACCAGTCTGCAATTTTATCACTTTCCTTCCTGCTGTGAGAAAGTGTTCAAAAACCACTCTGTTTTGGACATCTATTCACAATTTGGGGCTTCTTCTGTGCAAAATTCACATATCATGGAAAAAAAAAATTTTCTGTGTAGGAAACAGCATTTTCAGCTCAGAAAACAACATTCCCTCCACAGAAAATGCTCTCTTCGGTGCACAAAATATTGTTTTTAGTGCAAGTCGACCACACACAATTTTTGTGAAGAATAAATCCCTCACTGCACCATTTTCATTGCGAGGAAATGGCATTTTCTGCAGAGGAAACAGCATTTTCCTCATAAGAAATAATATTTCTGCTTAGAATATGCTGTTTCCTGTGTAAAATCACATATGTGCAGATATTGTACTCAATATATTCACATCTATCCAGATTTCTTCTCTTCATGGTTTCTCTCTACACTTCAAAAACACAATTTTGACCACTTCACAATTAATTTATTTGTTTCATTTATATCCTGCCTTATAGCCTTCCCAAGGCAGCTTACTGGATATTGCTGAGATCAGCTCTAAAACAATGAAGAACCAAATATTACAA
>NC_056527.1:150602113-150605834 GCF_019175285.1 Sceloporus undulatus | reverse complement strand
CCCCCCCAATAAGCATGTTTCAAGATCTGCTTGTCTCTCTCCCCATTCTTTGGTCTTACAGGTTCTCCATATGCCATCTCCAGCCGCAATGATCCCAGAGGAAATGAAGTGATCTATTCGCTCGCAATGAGTCCTGGAGTAAACCCAAACACAGACCTAGCTTTATTGGAGCACAAACCAGCTTCTGGAAGGCAACCTGGAGAAGATTTGCAAGCAATCTATGCAGTGGTCAAGAAAAACTGAGCATTCGTAATGCGCTGGACAGAATATTAATCTCAGAGATGGACATCCCAGGACTGGACTTTATTCAGCTCGGAGTGACCACTACCTCCAGTGGCGCTCCTGGTCTCCAAGCCGCGTTTCCAAGTTATCTTATTATGTTGGAGCAATCGTTTCAAAAGTGGAAGGACCCCGAAATTCCAAACAATTCTAGTCCTAAGCATTTTGGAGAAGGGAGAATCAACTAATAATAATAATAATAAAAAATAATAATGAACATAACCGTAATTTCACTTATAGGCTGCCTCTCTCATGATGTGGGAGCCAGCTTTTCCAGTTTCTGATATGATTTCATTTCATTTCTATGCTGAGGGGGATCCAAGACGGCTCACCAAAAGGGTCAGGTAAAAAGAGTGAAATTTCAAAAAGCTGTTGAAATCATCCTGTTAAGAGAAATGTAACCCATGTAACTGGACCTCACAGAGAAGTGGTCAGATGGGACCAAGTGCAATGGAAAGGGGTTGGTTGGTTGGTTTTCTTGGAAACAGTTGAGAATCTTGGCCAAGGTGGGAGCTGGGTCTCTTGAGGTCAAGTGGTGGGAAGCTCAAGACAACAAGCATTTGGGGTTCCCATTTTGTCTCCTTCTTGTCTAGTGTTTTGAGTCCTTTCTTTCTTTCAGTAGAACCTACTACTGTTTTGTGAAGGCATCACAAGATGGGCTGCTTAATAGCACCCTTCGTATTCATTCAATCATTTCTTATGTTCATTGAGAACATAAGACTGTGTTATTTCTTAAATTTTTGTTTTGCTTTTGTCTGTCCCGAATTTCCCAGCTCCACCAATTGACCCCAAGCTCAGTAATAAAGAGAGAAGTAGAAAATTGTATCTCCTTCCACTTCCACTGCAATTGCTTTTAAGGTACAAGGGATGCTCAGCACTGGAAAGCAAGTTGTGATTCATTTTCATTACCAATCCCAGCAATCCATAACATTGACCAATGGCAGTTAAAGCAGAGTCAAACAGCATTAATTCTGCAGCGCAGATGCAGCCCTTGTCTCAGTGTAGGTCCTTGCAGGCAAAGGCCCATTCACCATTCATTGACAGTGAAATTTCATTAAATATTAAGATTCTTACAAGCAAAATGGGTACTTAGAAGGGCCCTTCATACAGTCAGAGTTGTTGTCTGCATTCAAGCTGCATTTGTGACTTATGGTGACCCTTGTTACACCCAAGTTGGTAAGGGCAACCTGTTTAACCTGAGATCGTGTAATGAAAATTTTCTCTTTCTGTAGACTTTACCAAAGCAGGGCTGGCACAGATAACTGAGACACCAAATTTGGTTTTAGCCACTATGCATGTAACATTTATTGAATCACAAACGTAATACAAACATTAAGTATCAAGAGGTCTTTCATTCATCCACACATTCATACAATACTCTCACACACTTCCCCTCCACTGAACAGTGATCAGTTGTCCGCGAAGGCTGGGGATGACATTGGTGCCGCGGGTGATGCCCACAAACTGAGGGTGAAAGCCAAGGATCTTTATACTTTTCTTGTCTCTGGCTTTTTAGTTGCTGAGGTTTTGCAATATTGCAGCCCATTACTCAACTTCTTCTTTCTGGAGAAGACACGCTGTTCAAAGCAGTCCATTGTCCTGTCAGGTCAGTTCGCAGCTCAGGAGAACAGCACTCCCCTGGCCATCCTTTGTAGTTCGTCACACCTGAACAGCATCTTGATTCAGCTTCCCCGCCTCGGCTGACAAATCTTTCCTTCACATCGATGCTTTGCGCGGAACCATCTTGTTTAAGGCCATATTCCTTGGTTTTTTGGTTCTTCAGTTCTGTGTTTAAGTCAGAACTCATTCATTCGTCTCACATACGCTCCCTCTTGATACTTAATTAATTCATAATTGAGCATCACAAGGTTTGTGTTATAAAGTGGTGCCATAAAGATTATAAAAATATAAAAGAGGGAAAAGAAAAAAAGGAAAAAATAACACACATAATCATGGTTCATAATTCAAATTCAGCTTCTTTGATCTTAGATATCAATGAAACGATACTATGTTGACACATGCGAATCAAAATTGGGAAAAAACAAATTGTCACACAAATCATGACTAAACCATAGCTATTATCATAATGATTTCTTTGATCCAAACAGCAGATGGCCACAAATCTCTCAACCATCCAAAAAGGGACCAATTCCCTCCTGTGTCTTTGACATTATGTTCGATCATCTCCTTCACTTTTTTCATCCCATCCTCTATTGATCGATTTAAATTATGGAATTTTACAACACATTGGCTCCCTATCATTTTACAAAAACCTCCTTTCTAACAAACAATCTAAGGCTAATCTCTGCTGCATTATCATTTGATTCATTTCTTCTATTTCAGACTGAAACATGCATATTATTTTTCCAGTAGCATTTACTGACTTTTCCAACCTGCAAGTAAGTCCCAGTATGCTTTTTCGATTTTCTTGTGCTATTATTCCCGGATATGACCCTAAAGTGAGGATTCCTGTGATAGCTCTTTTGACAGCCCTCCCAATTGATGTACCATCTGACAATTGGTGATCTATGATCACAGTGTCAGAACAATCTGGCCCTAAAGTCCCATCATAAGTATCCCACTTTTGCCTGGATTGGAGATTCTGAGACTTATATACATGGACTGGAAAAGTCAAGTACTCTGCTCCCACACATTGATAGTTGCCTGGATTAAAATTGGTGGTCCATTTATCGAAGAAGAACTATATGTTCGGTCTTCAGGTTGCCAATCAGAACATATGCTTTCTTCTCCCAACCCAAACATAACACTCCCGTTTACATGAAACATTGAGTATTCTAGATACATCTCTCTCCATTCAGTTTGATATAAGTCTTCTGGCATATAACTGATAATACATTTCATACAAATAAAATATATTTATAGGTTCTGGATCTTGAAGGGGCTAAGTCCGACTTGCCCCTTGGAGGTGTTTCAATCTGTTGCTTCCTGTGATTTAATCCTAGAAAAGAAAATATACAACCAAACAAACTTGTTATTATTCAACTTAATATACTTTTATCTGGTTTTGGTGGACCCATTTCTATTTCCCATCTTTTCAAATTAATAGCTGGTAGGCCATATATGATTCAATATGACATATGGCCGCTTCCACTTGGGTCTCAGAGTATGCTCTTTTGGTCCCAAATGGAGATATAACGCTTGAGTACCAAATGGTATCATTTCTTTTCTTGAGTGGGTATCCGCTCTGTCTTTGAGACTGAATTGTCCATGGTGCAGATTTATGCCATAGAGGTAGATGGTGATTTCCATGTTAGTGGGTTGGTGAATCCGCTCTATCTTTGAGTCTGAACTGTCCAGGGTGCAGATTTATCCCATAGACAGAGGTAGATGGTGATCCCCATGTTGGTGGGTTGGTGAATCCGCTCTGTCTTTGAGTCTGAACTGTCCAGGGTGCAGATTTATCCCATAGACAGAGGTAGAT
>NC_056527.1:150590451-150602103 GCF_019175285.1 Sceloporus undulatus | reverse complement strand
TGTGATTTCTATGTTAGCGGTTTGGAGAATCTGCTCTGTCATTGAGTCTGAACTGTCCATGGGGCAGATTTATGCTATAGACAGAGGTAGCTGGTGATTTCCACGTTAGTGGGTTGGTGAACCCGCTTTGTCTTTGAGTCTGAACTGTCAATGGTGCTGATTTATCCCATAGACAGATGTAGATGGTGATTTCCATGTTAGTGGGTTGGTGAATCTGCTCTGTCTTTGAGTCTGAACTGTCCATGGTGCAGATTTGTCCCATAGACAGAGGTAGATATAGAGTTCCATGTTAGTGGGTTGGTGAATACGCTGTCTTTGATTCTGAAATCTTTATGGTGCAGATTTATCCCAGAGACAGAAGTAGATGGGGAGTTCCATGTTAGTGGGTTGGTGAATCCACTCTGTCTTTGATTCGGAACTGTTTATGGGGCAAATTTATCCCATAGACAGAGGTAGATGGTGATCTCAATGTTAGTGGCTAGGAGAATCCACTCTGTCTTTGAGTCTGAACTGTCCATGGTGCAGATGTATCCCATAGGCAGATATAAAATCATGATCTCCATGTTAGTGGTTTGGTGAATCAGCTCTGTCTTTGAGTCTGAACTGTCAACGTTGCAGATTTATGCCATAGACAGAGGTAGATGGTGATTTCCAATTTAGTGGGTTGGTGAATCCAATGCCTTTGAGCCTGAACTGTCCATGGGGCAGATTTATGCCATAGACAGAGGTAGATGATGATTTCCATATTAGTGGGTTGGTGAATCCACTCTGTCTTTGAGTCTGAACTGTCCATGGTGCAGATTTATGCCATAGACACAAGTAGATGGGGAGTTCAATGTTAGTGGGTTGGTGAATTCACTCTTTCTTTGATTCTGAACTGTTTATGGTGCAAATTTATCCCATAGACAGATGTAGATGGTGATGTTAGTGGTTTGGTGAATCCGCTCTGTCTTTGAGTCTGAACGCCATGGTGCAGATTTATGCCATAGACAGATGTAGATGGTGATCCCCATGTTAGTGGGTTGGTGAATCCGCTCGGTCTTGAGTCTGAACTGTCCATGGTGCAGATTTATGCCATAGACAGATGTAGATGGTATCCCCATGTTAGTGGGTGGTGAATCCGCTCGGTCTTTGAGAGTCTGAACTGCCATGGTGCAGATTTATGCCAATAGACAAGGTAGAATGGTGATCCACATGTTGTGGTTGGTGAATCCGCTCTGTCTTTGAGTCTGAACTGTCCATGGTGCAGATTTATCCATAGACAGAGTAGATGGTGATTTCGATTAGTGGTTGGTGGGAATCCGCTGGTCTTTGAGTCTGAACTGTCCATGGGTGCAGATTTATGCCATAGACAGAGGTAAAGATGGTGATCCCATGTTAGTGGGGTGAATCCGCTCTGTCTTTGAGTCTGAACTGTCCATGGGGCATTTATGCCATAGACAAGGTAGATGGATCCCATGTTAGTGGGTATAGTCGCCGCTGCTTGAGTCTGAACTGTCCATGGTGCAGATTTGCCATAAGACGAGGTAATGGTGATCATGTTAGTGGGTTGGTGAATCCGCTCTGTTCTTGGAGCTGAACTGTCCATGGGGCAAATTTATCCATAGACAGAAGGGTAGATTGATCTTCATGTTAGTGGGTATGGTATCCGCTCTGTTCTTGAGTCTGAACTGTCCATAGGTGCAGATTTATGCCATAGACAGAGGTAGATGTGATTTCGATGTTAGTGGTTTGGTGAATCTGCTCTGTCATGGAGTCTGAACTTCCATGGGGCAAATGCCATAGAAGAGATAGATAGTGGATTCCATGTTGTGATGTGGTGAATCCCCTGTCTTTGGTCTGAACTGTCCATGGGCAGATTTAATGCCATAGACAGAGTAGATGGTGATTCGATTTTAGTGGTTTGGTGAATCGCTCTGTCATTGAGTCTGAACTGTCCATGGGGCAGATATGCCATAACAAGGTAGATAGTGATCTTCATGTTAGTGTGTGGTGAATCGCTCTGTCAGGAGTCTGAATGTCCATGGGCAATTATGCATAGACAGAGGTAGATGGATCCCCATGTATAGTGGGTTGGTGAATCCGCTCTGTCTTGAGTCTGAACTGTCCATGGGCAGATTTATGCCATAGACAGAGGTAGATGGTGATTCCATGTTAGTGGGTGGTGAATCCGCTCTGCTTTGAGTCGAACTGTCCAATGGGGCAGATTTTATGCCATAGAACAGAGGTAGATGGTGGA
This sequence comes from Sceloporus undulatus, assembly GCF_019175285.1. Lineage (NCBI taxonomy): Eukaryota > Metazoa > Chordata > Lepidosauria > Squamata > Phrynosomatidae > Sceloporus > Sceloporus undulatus. Next base: position 150,599,864 of record NC_056527.1, on the reverse strand, counting down.
TCCATGTTAGTGGGTTAATCCGCTCTTCTTGAGTAACTGTCATGGCAGATTTATGCATAGACGAGTAATGGTGATCCATGTAAGTGGTGTGAATCGCTGTCATTGAGTCGAACTGTCCATGGTGCAGATTTATCCATAGACAGAGTAGATGGTGATCCCATGTTAGGGGGTTGGTGAATCGCTCTGTCTTTGAGTCTGAACTGTCATGGGGCAGATTTAGCCATAGACAGAGAGTATGGTGATTTCCATGTTAGTGGGTTGTAATCCCGCTCTGTCTTTGAATCGAACTGTCATGTGCAGATTTTGTCCATAGACAGAGGTAGATTTGAGTGTCCATGTTAGTGGGTGGGTGAATCGCTCTGTCTTTGATTCTGAAATCTTTATGGTGCAGATTTATCCCATAGACAGAGTAGATGGGGGGTTCATGGTTAGTGGGTTGGTGAATCCTCTTTCTTTGATTCTGAACTGTATGGTGGCAATTATCCCATAGACAGAGGTAGATGGTGATTCTCATGTTAGTGGTAGAGATCCACGCTGTCTTGAGTCTGAACTGTCCATGGTGCAGAATCCCATAGGACAGAGATAAATATGATCTCCATGTTAGTGGGTTGGGAATCTGCTCTGTCTTGAGTCTGAATAGTCAATTACAAGATTTATGCCATAGACAGAGGTGATGGTGATTCCTGTTATAGGGTGGGTGATCCATTGTCTTTGGAGTGAACTCCATGGTGCTGATTTATCAAATTGACAGAGGTGGATGGTGATCTCCATGTTAGGAGTGGTGAATCAACTCTGTCTTGAATCTAAACTATCCATGGGCAGATTATGCCATAGACAGAGTAGATGATGATCTCCATGTTATGGTGGTGAATCACTCTGCCTTTGAGTCTGAACGTCCTGGGAGATGTATGCCATAGACAAGGTAGATGGTGATTCCATGTTAGTGGGTTGGTGAATACGCTGCTTCATGATCTGAACAGTCTGGCAGAATATCATAAGAAAGATAAATCATGCTCCATGTTCGAGGTTGTGAATCGCTCTGTCTTTGAGTCTGAACTGTCAATGGTGCAGATTATGCCATAGATCAATGGTGATTCCATGTAAGTATTGAGAATCCACCGTGTCTTAGAGTCTGAAACTGTCCATGTGGAGATGATCCCAAGACAGAGATAAATCATGATTTCCATGTTAAGTGGGTTGGTGAACCACTCGTCTTGAATCTGAACTGTTCATGGTGCAGATTTGTCCCATAGACAGAGGTAATATTGAGTCAGATTGAGTGGGTTAGTGAAACGCTCTGTCTTTGATTCTGAAATCTTTTAGGTCAGATTTAACCCATAGGACAAGAAGATGGGGAGTTCCATGTTAGTGGTTGGTGAATTCACCTTTCTTTGATTCTGAACTGTTTATGGTGCAAATTTATCCCATAACAAGTAGATGTGATCTAGTTAATACGGTGAATCCACTCTGTCTTTGAATCTGGACTGTCATGTGCAGATTTAGCCATAGACAGAGGTGATGGAGATTTCTGTTAGTGCTGGTGAATCCAACTCTGTCTTGACTCTGAATGTCCATGGTGCAGATTATTCCAGGAACAGAGGTGATGGTACTCCATGTTAGGAGGTTGGTGAATCCAACTCTGTTTTGAGTCTGAACTATCAGGTGCAGATAGCCATAGACAAGAGTAGATGTGATCTCCATGTTAGAGGGTTGGTGAATCCACTCGTCTTTGAGTCTGAACTGTCCATGGTGCAGATTTATCCATTGACAGAGGTGATGTGATCTCCATGTTAGGAGTTGGTGAATCCACTCTGCTTTGAGTCTGAACATCCATGGTGCAGATGCCATAGACAGAGGTAATGTGATCTCCATGTTAGAGGGTTGGTGAATCCACTCTGTCTTTGATCTGAACTGTCATGGTGCATAGTATGCCATGACAGAGGTGGATGGTGATCTCCATGTTAAGAGGTTGGTGAATCCACTCGTCTTGAGTCTGAACTATCCACGTACAAGCATAGACAGAGATAAGGATTCCATGTTAGAGGGTTTGGTGAATCCACTCTGTCTTTGATCTGAACTGTCCATGGTGCAATTTATGCCATGACAGAGGTGATGTGATCCATGTTAGGAGGTTGGTGAATCACCTTGTCTTTGATCTGAATATCAGTGGCAGTTCCATAGACAGAGGTAGATGGTGATCTCCATGTTAGAGGGTTGTGAATCCACTCGTCTTTGATCTGAACTGTCCCATGTGCAGATTTATCATGACAGAGGTATGGATCTCCATGTTAGGAGGTTGGTGAATCCACTCTGTCTTGAGTCTGAACTAGCCATGGTGCAGATGCCATAAGACAGAGTAATGGTGTTCCATGTTAGAGGTTGGTGAATCACACTCTGTCTTTGAGCTGAACTGTCCATGTGCAGAGTTCATGCATAACAGAAGAATGGATTCCATGTTAGGGGTTGGTGAATTACCTTTCTTTGATTGTCTGTAGGTGCGATTTATCCATAGACAGAGGTAGATGGTGACCAAGTTAATGGCTTGTATCAATCGTCTTTGAGTCGAAACTGTCATGATGAGATTTACGCATAGCAGAAAATCATGATCACTGTTAGGGGTTGATGAATCCGCTTCTTTGAGTCTGAACGTCAACGGTGCAGATATGCCATAGACAGAGGTAGAGGTGATTCCATGTTAGGGGTGGGAATCCACTGTCTTTGAGTCTGAACTGTCCATGGTGCTGATTTATCCCATTACAGAGGTGGATGGTGATCTCCATGTTAGGAGGTTGTGAATCGCCTGTCTTTGAGTCTGAACTACCAGGTGCAGATTTAGCCATAGACAGTAGGTAGATGTGATCCCCATGTTAGTGGGTTGGTGAATCCGCTCTGTCTTTGAGTGGAAGGTCCATGGGGCAATGTAAATGCCATAGGTAATGGTGATCTCCATGTTAGAGGGTGGTGAATCCACTCTGCTTGACTGAACTGTCCAGTGCAGATGTATCCCACACAGAGATAAATCATGATTTCAATGTTAGGGGGTGTGTGAACTGCTCTGTCTTTGAATCTGAACTGTTCATGTGCGATTATGCAATAGAAAGAGGTAGATGTGATTTCCATGTTAGTGGCTTGGTGAATCCACGTTGGTCCTTGAGTCCTGAACGTCCCAGGGTGCAGATGTATCCCACAGGCAGAGATAAATCATGATCTCCATGTTAGGGGGTAGGTGAATCTGCTCTGTCTTTGAGTCTGAACAGTCCATGGTGCAGGTTTATGCCATAGACAGAGGTAGATGGTGATCTCGATGTTAGTGGGTTGGTGAATCCGCTCTGTCTTCGAGTGAACCGTTTATGGTGCAGATGTATGCTATAGACAGAGGTAGATGGTGATTTCCATGTTAGTGGCTTGGTGAATCCGCTCTGTCTTTGAGTCTGAACTGTCCATGGTGCAGATGTATCCCACAGGCAGAGATAAATCATGATTTCCATGTTAGTGGGTTTGTGAATCTGCTCTGTCTTTGAATCTGAACTGTCAATGGTGCTGATTTATGCCATAGACAGAGGTAGATGGTGATTTCCATGTTAGTGGGTTGGTGTATCCACTCTGAGTCTGAACTGTCCATGGTGCAGATGTATCCCATAGATAGAGGTAGATGGGGAGTTCCATGTTAGTGGGTTGGTGAATCCGCTCTTCCTTTGAGTCAGAACTGTTTATGGTTCAGATTTATCCCACAGACAGACGTACAGAAGAAGAGGATAAGGATCAACAAGAATGGAACAGGGAAGTAAATAATCTACCCATCCAGAAAAAGGAATATCCACAGACAAGGGGGTAAGAAAGACAATTAACACTGGATGAATAAGAAGACTAAAAAAGTAGATAGCAATCTGCTTTGTCAGATACAGACTTAAACATATACAGATGGGCATGTAATATGTTATGGATACAAGACTAGATTAAGTTAGATAACCAAAAAGTGTTAAATTTGGAAGGAGATGAATTGCGATTCGTCTGGCACGCACATGCGTGGTATAACAAGTTGACGATGAATAAAGATTTTTACAATAAGAAGAGCTTTAATGGAAACGTGGCAACTTATAAAAGCAAAATTTTATTTTAAAATACCATTATGGGTCTCATCTCAAGAAGCTTTTTTTAGCCGATGGGACCCAAGGAAAAACTGGTTGAGATATAAAGATATAATTATAAGTAATGAACGACAAGAAATCAGATTGAAATCTAGGGAAGAGTTAAGCAAAGAAGGGAAGAAATTAAACTGGTACAACTATTTGCAAAGAAAGTACAGTACCGGTTTAATACAGATATGAAAATAGAAGGTATCGAAAGTAAGCAAACAGAATTGGATGAAATAATTATGAAACCAGATGTGAAAAAATATCAAAACAATTTAAATTATTGATAAACAGGGAATTAGAGAGAGAACCCATAAAGCAATACATGATAGAATGGGCAAAAGATTTAGGATACCCAATTCCATTGGAAGCATGGGAAAAAGGATGGAAGAGGACAAAAACATTTACTCAGTGTCAAGATTTGAAAGAAAATATCTTAAAAGGAAGCAATAGGTGGTATTATACCGTAGCAAGATCCTAAAATTGTTTACATTAAAAAATGATATATATTGGAGATGTCACAAAGACAAGGGTTCGATGATACACATGCAGTGGAAATGTGAGAAGCTTATGAATCTTTGGGATAAGATACATAAAACATTACAAGAAATGCTTAATGTAACATAAAAGATACCCCTGAACTATATCTATTAAATATTATATCAACACTAAAACTAGAAGATGAAACCAAATTTTGGCCAATAATACTATACTTTATTACATGAGTAAGGCTAATAATTGTAAAAAAAACTGGAAATCAGAGGAAGAGTTAGACGAATGGATAATAAGATTTGATGATATTAGAGAAATGGATAGATTATCATATATGATAGACGCTAATAGAGTAGACAAATTAGAAAAGGAATGGTTATTGATCGTATTGTCCTGGAAAAAGAAATGGGGTATTGACAGAAATTGACTACAATAAACTCCTGGAAATACCATAAGAATAGAAACAATGAAGATACACAATTGATCAGGAGGAATTAATTTACTGTAAATTCAAAGTTATGGAAAGAGAAAATGGAATAAGGGGAATACATTTAGGTTACATTTCATCATAGAGGAAAAAAATGGGAAAGCATTGTATCAGTTCCAAATTGGACATAAAGAGGATTTGTTGAAGATTTTGTTTAAGAATGATTAAGTATAGTAAAAATTTTAGGAGGTTATCTTGTATCTATTATTCGACAAATTCTTGATAGATATAATGTCATGATAGGGTTTATTGAAAAGTGATAGAAGGAGGAATTGAGAATTATACTAAGATCAGAGACATTGTAGAAGGGAATGGATAAACTGTTAAGGAGAAGCAAGAAGAGAAAAGAAAACAAGAAGCACAAATAAGACATTTGATGAGGAAAGTGCAAGATAAGGAAGGAGAAGAAAATTAGAAAGAAATCCATTGCAATATATTACTTAGGACATGGCATTTTTGGGATTATGAAATTGATTAATAAAGATATTTAAAAAAAACCAAGAAGTGATATGATATAATTCTAAAGGAGTTGCAGTGTATTCCTGGCAGATGTAACACAGTGATTGTCATATCGGCTGGGAGTTGTAGTCCAACAACCTTTCCAGGGCCACAGTTTGAAACTAGAAAACTGCAAGGTTTGAGATGGGAACATCCTGTGGACTCCTGGGATTTGCAGTTTAGGGAGGCTTTAGCATTCTATGGCTGAGGGTTTTTTATGGTCTTTGTTACACTGCCAGTCCTAGGTTTCCATGGGAAGTTGCCATCACTTTTTCCCTTTCTAACTGTAACTCTGTAATCTAAAAAGTCCCTTGACCCCATTTAATCAAATCGGCATATATTTGGTGGAAACCTCTTGTAGCTGTTTCCACCTTTTTGTGTTAGAAGAAATCAGAAGCAACCTTTTATTTACTTCTGGTTTGTTTGGAAAGCAGAGGTGCAATATCCAAGCATCCAGGGTGGGTTTTGTGGCTCTCTTGCAATGGTTGTTGCTTACTTAGGAGTTTTATAGAGGCAGAAGAGCCTCCATGGTCAGGCTGCAGGTGGTAGGACTGTTCAGTGCTCCATCCCAGGACACTAAGCATCCTACTTGTTTCCTTTTCCATCTCCAGCCTCCAGGCTATCGTCGATGATGCGAAGACGATGGCTGCTTTGGTGGCGTTGATTAAAAAAACCCACCTGTATGACAAGATCCAAAAGGGGCCTCATGCACTGTCCATGGTGTTTTAGGATTGGGCAGCATGTTTGCATTTGGCTGTCTTGCAAAGACAGTTAGTTATTCCTCCCCACCGAGATTTCTCCCTTAAAGTCAAGGAAATCATGGGAGCACTGATGCAGACATGATGCAAAACCTGTCGCGGAAAACCAAACACTAGATTTGCTGTCTGGTTAGCAACCTATTTTGTTTTTAACTGCACCACATTAAATAGGCTTGGAAAAAGTGGAGGCAGAAACAGGGAGGAATAACAGGAGGTGAGAGCATATGAGAAACTTTGGCCTTGAGAGCTATGGCTGTGTTAGGCTGCTTTCTTTTCTGAGGGGGCTGCAGCTGCACAGAATATCTATACCTCACAGCCCCAGGCACTTTTTAGTCTCCCAATTCTGTTGCAAGGATAGCAATTGGTCCTCCTAATTCCACAAGATCTAATATTTCATTTTGCTGGTTCCCAGAGCCGATTCCATATGGCAGATGGAAAGCCCAAGGTAAAGCAAAGCCCATTGATCCCATCCCCATCATGTGTCTCCTGTCCCAGTTTAGTAAAAGGCATGAGGAGCTCAGATTTTGGGGGAAGGGTGGCCATTGGAAGAACAGGCGTTGAGTGACATCCTGCCAATGCTTCAACTGGGAGTGAGCCGTTCACTGATGCCGAGGAAAGGCAAGAGGAGAAGGAGGAGAACGATAATTCCAGGGATGGGACCTTGTACACTGTAAGTTTTGCCCCCCTCAAAGCACAGAGAAAGGGTGGAGATCAAGGTATCCATAGAATTCTTTCCCAGCACCAATCCAGATGGGCTGATTTTCTTCCTTCCTTCACTGTCCACTACAATTGGCCGGTTTACAACAATTCCTCCCACCTTCCCCCCCACCCTTCACGTTCACATGGCTAATGTATAGCTTCTGCTTGCCGTTTTTTTTATGCAGACGTACAGCACGGCCGTGGAAGAACCGAAGGAACCAGGAGGGGGACCTTTGGTGCAGCAGCTGCCTCCTGAAGATCTTAAGTGCAACAGCTCACTCCTGAAGATAACTGGCAAGTTCTGGCAAGGGTAAGCTTCACCTACCTTCCTGCCAGGCCTTTGGCCACAGGATCAAACGACCCAGAGAGAAACCCCAGAATCGGAGGATATCTATGGTACTCACTGGCTCCTGAGTGGGAGGGAAGGCGGAAGAAGCGGAAGTAGAGAGGAAACAGAGAGAATGGGAATGTCTTTCTTCCCAATGATGAAGGAACAGAAAATCATCCCTTCACTGCTCCTTGCTCTGTGAGCAGACCCTTTAGCTGCTTCAGTTCATTCTGCAGTTGGGCAAGCTTCTTCTCCTTGGCATGGATAAGATCACTGGCTGATTTCAGGTGCTGGATGCAGTCACAGGGATGCCCTACTATTGAAGATCCCACCATCAAGGCATATGCCATAATGTCCTAACATCGATAAAGGCGGATGAGATCATTAAACACCAAATTCAAGGATGTCTGTCTTCTCAAAAAAAGAAAGAAAAATCAGAAAATGCAAAATTTCTTAACGTAGAAACCGAAGCAGTAGCTGCAGCCAAGTCTCTATCCTTGCACCTAAAACCAGGTGCCAGCTGCAACAGCACATACATCAGACACCAAGAAGTAGATGACAAAAACATTTTTCCACTTCACCTTCATGGCAGCACCGCCAGCTGGAAGGAGGGACGGAGGGGTCCTTCTCTGCCGCTCAGCGTCACCCCTCCATCCACCCTTCCTTCCAGGGGTCCCCCCTCGGAATCTTTCCCCCTTCATCCAGTTTCTAACAGAAGCAAGCAAGCTAGAAGAAAGGTGATTTCCCCCATCTCCTTAAGTGAGAAAGAATCATTCCTTCACTGCTCCTTGGTCTGTGACCCTTTAGTTGCTTCAGTTCATTCTGCAGTTGGGCAAGCTTATTCGTTTTGACCTGGATTTGATCACTGGCGGACTTCAGGTGTTGGGTGCAGCCACAGGGCTGCCCTGCTATTGAAGATGACAACATCAAGGCATTCACTTTTTCTCAATATCCTAACATCGATAAAGGTGAGATGAGATCATTAAACACCAAATTCAAGGATGTCTTTCTTCCCAATAGGAAGAAAAAACCCAAACATGAAACAAAAACGGTCTTTCCTCCCATTTCTGGTGATAGGAAACGCAAACCTTAGTTGCGGCCATGTCTCTATCCTTGCACCTAGACACCAGGTGCCACCTGCAACAGTGCATACATCAGACCGGTCAGAGACACCAAGAAGTAGATGACAAAAACATTTTTCAACTTCACCTTCATGGCAGCACAGCACAGCCATGGAAGAACTGAATGACTCAGGAGAGGGACCTTCAAGGGAAGAACTGCTGAAGCCCAGAGGCAACTCCCTACTGAAGATAGCTGGCAACATCTCCCAGGGCTTGAGAGTTTATTCCTGCAAGCTCTGGCAAGGGTCATTTTCACCTACCTTCGATCCAGGCCTTTTGCCACAGGATCAAATGACCCAGAGAGAAAACCCAGGATAGGGCAATAGAAATGGAGCTTGTTTGGCTCTCGGTGGAGCCCCGAGTGGGAGAGAAGGTGGAAGGAGCAGAAGTAGAGAGGATACGGAGGAGTGAATAAATGGGAAAGCGCTTAATGAAGTCAGCTTCCAGCAGACTTGCGAGAGAAAAGAAAGCGTCCTCCAAGGAGCAGGTCTTCGGAGGTGGACTGAAATATGTATTGAAAGAGAAGAGTGAGAAATCAGTATATACAGAAAGAGAGAAAGTTTATTTAAAAGAAGAAGAGATTCAATGTTACTGGAAAAGGAGCGATAGCAGCGGTGTAGCAGCATGAGAGTCGAGGACGGACGCTCCTAAGTACAATTTAAATCAGTATCATAAAATTACAACAACTCAGAAACCAATGAAATAAACCTTCTGTCCTCTACTGTGCTATCCTCCACCCAAAGGAAGCTTTGTCTTCCTATCCAGATGAACTCCATCCAAGGGTATTAAAAGAACTGGCAAATGTAATATCGGAGCCATTGGCAATCATATTTGAAAACTCCTGCAAAACAGGAGAGATCCCAGCAGACTGGCGGAGGGCAAACGTTGTCCCCATCT
>NC_056527.1:150583083-150587451 GCF_019175285.1 Sceloporus undulatus | reverse complement strand
CATCTGTCAGGGATGCTTTGATTTGGATTTCCTGCATGGCAGGGGGTTGGACTGGATGGCCCTAGTGGTCTCTTCCAACTCTATGATTCTATGATCCCATCCTTGTTGGCAGTGTGCAGTCCTGTTTAACAATAGCCAAACAAAGTACTTCTACAAAGTCCTTGCATCTACTGAAGAGCTCTGATAAAATTACGAGTTCAGAATCAGAATTGGAAGTTAGAATTGAAATGTGACTCGTTTCCCACCAATCGATCAAGCAGCTCTAGCAGGAGAAGCGTCCACCAGAGGAAACGTAGCTGCAAAACGGAGCTTCTTGGGAAAGTCAAAAACTGAAAGGAGAAATACCAAAACCTTGAATCCATTCAATGAAATAGGCATAAATTTGGCGGAGAGCTCTGATAACTCTTGTCTCTTTTTTGTTTAATTCCATAGGTTTAAGCGCTATGCAAGGCTTGCCTGCCTTTACCAAATGTAAGTGCCTTTTGGTTTTTTGGGAGATGCTGGGAATCTGGTTTCATTAGGAACTGGTGCTGTTATTAAACCTACTGTTGGGATTGTAAGATTTTCTTTTGTTCCTCTTTGCCCCCACCAAAAAACCCAGGACTCTCGGCAAACTAGGGATGCCATAACCCGTCTGCAGGCGGGAAAATCCCACTTTTGGCGGTGCTGGCCCGGTCCCATTCCAGTTTCCCGCCAAAAGCGAGACTGCCCCGCCCGCTGCCACCTCTGCCCCCATGTGTGCCTTCTTTATGGCCGCGGCTGCTCATGTCATGCAGCCAGCCGGCCACCCACTTCCGCGTCCGCCTCCTCCTCTGCATCTCCTTCTCCTCCACCCCCGCGTGTTCCCTCTGGCCGCGGCCGCCCACCCCTGCCTCCTTCTCCAACCTCCTTCCTACATGTCCCCGTGACATGGCCGCATGCGGCCAGCTGGCCACCCACCTCCTCCTCTGCCTTCTCCTCTGCGACTGCACCGAGCAGTTGCCCAGGCGCGGCCGGCGGAAGCGCACGATTGGCCCGCTTGCATGCCTGGGCCCTGGCCGCGCGCCAGCCTAAAATGGGAGCTGGTCCCCTTAAGGAAGCGGAGCCTCAGAAGAGGAGGAGGAGGTGGAGCGGAGGAGGACTCTGGGCCAGAGGGAGGGGAAGGGCTCTTTGGCATGGAAATACAAAAAGTAAGAGGAGCAGGAGCAGCAGGAGAAGGGGAGGTGAGTGGCTATTTCAGGTCTCCCTTAGGTTTTATTTCTTTTTTTAGGGCAGGCCTGTGTAAGAGAGTCAGTGTTGTGTAGTGGTTTGAATGTATTTTTTATTATTTTTGGTTAATTTTTATTATTTAAAATATCCAAGTTTCTTTATTTTTTATTTTACTTTTTGTTATTTTTAGTCTTAATAATAGTCAAGTTTCCTTTATTTTTTATTTTATTTTTTCTTATTTTTAGTCTTACTAATATCCAAGTTTCCTTTGTTTTTTATTTTATTTTTTAAACAATGTTTTAACAATGATAGTGATGATGATGAGAATGGTGATATTGATATCAATCAGATTCTGAGGCATGCACTCATTCTTTCTGAAGTCGAGATGGTGTGACTTTCCAAAGTGCATTTGGGTGCTTTGAATGCTAACAAGCCTGGCTTGCTTGGACAGTGATAGTGATGATGATGAGGATGGTGATACTGATATCAATCAGCTTCTGAGGCATGCATGCACTCTTTCTGAAGGCGAGACAGTGTCACCTTCCAAAGTGTGTTTTTGGTGTATTTTTTGTGCTTTCCCTTGATCAAGTACACACTTCTGAGAAGTACAGTTGGTTCAAGAAACTTGAAACGGCAAACCCACTTCTTGTGAAACCACCTTGACATGTTCAATATGCATAGCCATGTTAAACCATGCTAAGTGTTAAACCCAAGGGGTTTGGTTATGGAATAAGCCTCTGAAATATGCAAGAGGCCATGTTAAGTAAACCATGTAAAATGCTCAAATGTGCTGTTGTGCGTGTTTTGGAATGGGGGGAGGGGTATTTGGCCAGAAAGGGAAGTACATTTCTGCCATCTGTCTAGGAATAATGCCAAAATGTCCTCCATTTTGATCATGCCTAAGAAACATGCATTTATGTTAACATTTTTTAAAAATCATCAAATTTTTTCGCACGTCCTCCATTTTTTAAAAAAAGTGTCCTACGTTTGAAAATGTTGTCCTACATTTGTCCCGGTTTGGAGGACCTGACTTATGGCAACCCTAGGGCAAACCCAGTATGATTTAAACATCCCAGATGAAAAAAAGTCAGAGCACAACATAAGAATAAGAATAAAAAGATTTAGCAGTGTTTGAAAGTAAGAATAAGTCACAAAAAACCACTGAAGTGAGAAATATTTATTATAAGGTTTTCTGTTTAACCTTTGGGCATGAAATGTTAAAGGAGAGCATGGAAGTTAGCTGATCATTGTGTCTCTAGTTCTCCCAGAGTTTTAGGAGAAATCAGAAGCAACCTTTTATTTACTTCTGGTTTGTTTGGAAAGCAGAGGTGAAATATCCAAGCATCCAGGGTGGGATTTGTGGCTCTCTTGCAATGGTTGTTGTTTACTTAGGAGGTTTTTAGAGGCAGATAAGCCAGCATGGTCAGGCTGCAGGACACTAAGCATCCTACTTGTTTCCTTATCCATCTCCAGCCTCCAGGATATCGTGGATAAGCAGAAGATAATGGCTGATTTGGTGGCATTAATTAAAAAAATGCACCTATATAACAAGGTACAGAAAAAGCCTCATGCATTTTCCATGGTGTTTTATGTTTGGGCAGCATGTTTGCATCTGGCTGTCTTGCAAAGACAGTTAGTTATTCCTCCCCACTGAGATTTCTCCCTTAAAGTCAAGGAAGTCATGGGAGCACTGATGCAGACATGATGCAAAACCTGCTGCGGGAAACCAAACACTAGTTTTGCTGTCTGGTTAGCAACCTCTTTTGTTTTTAACTGCGCCACATAAAATAAGGCTTGGAAAAAGTGGAAGCTGCAGGCGGTAGGACTGTTCAGTGCTCCATTCCAGGACGCTAAGCATCCTGCTGGTTTCCTTTTCCATCTCCAGCCTCGAGGCTGTTGTCCAAGACAACAAAGTTATGGCCGCTTTGGTGGTGCGCATGAGGAAAACCCACCTCACTGACAAGGTACAGAAGAAGCCTCATGTCATGCACTTTCCATGGTGTTTTGGGATTGGGAGGCATGTTTTCCTATGGGGGCTGCTGCTGCTGCTGCACAGAATATCTATATCTCACATCCCCTGGGCACTTTTTAGTCTCCCAATTCTGTTGCAAGGATAGCAATGGACCTTTGCTTCCAGAAGATCTAACATTTCCTTTTGCTGGTTCCTCACACTTCAAAGAAAGTTTCTAGTTTAGCCTGGAGCAATACTTTCAATTCATGATCCTTATGGCCCCGGCAATTGGCTGCATTGTCTTTGTGGCCAAGCTCAGAGCCTAGCCCTGTAGTCCTATATTCCACTGAGTTCAATGGGGATGCCATTTAATTTACAAGTTTGTACTGGTGAGTGGTTGTTTCTGAGTCGGGGAGCATTAAATCCACTCCAAGCATGTTACTGAACTCTCTTCTCCCCAATAAATTCAATGCCTTGGATTCTCAAGATGATAAACTGCTCCCCCCCCCCAAAAAAAAGATGTGGGATTTTATTTTGTTTTTGTTTATTTTTTCAACATCCTGAATTTGGTCAAGAAAAAGAAGGAGTAAAAGGAGCATGTGAAAAATAAAAGGAGAGGTCAGTTGTGCCAAAAATCCAATAGAGAAGCCAAGAAGTGCTGGAGCAGGTCTTGTGCCTTCAAAAGAGCCCACGGCCTTTAAAACAATTTGAAGCCAAACACATGCACATATATGGATTAAATCCAATGGGACTGGGAAGGCTCTGCCAAAAGCCATGGTTTTATTTGACATCCAAAGTGTTGGTGCCAACTGGACCCCTCAAGGTGCCCCAGCAGAAAAGGCCCTCTCTCACAGCCTCCCAGCATCTACAGCTCCCATCGGTGGGGCATGGAAGAGGTGCCTTCCACAAGACTTGAGTGATCAGGCAGATGGGGGCATGGGAAGCACTCCTTTAAGTACTTGGGTTCCCAAGCTATTGAGGTCTTTAAATAAGTTAATCCAAACTTTAAGTTCCTACTTGCCATCGTGGCAGATGTAGTCTTGGAAACATACAGTAAGCACTTGATCAAATCTCTTGTAACCCAAGAGAGTGCTAAAAAGAATTCCACAGCTACAAATGGGATGGGATCTAGTGCTCACCTAAAAGTGAGGCTTCCAGCTGGTAATATTTCCCTCCTTAAGTGGACTTTCATTCCCACTCAGATCGGGGTGAAAAGATTGAACTGATTA
>NC_056527.1:150552185-150580915 GCF_019175285.1 Sceloporus undulatus | reverse complement strand
AACTGATTAACAGAAGCCTAAGTACGGCCAAACGTCCTCCACGGATGATGGCCATGAAAGTCCATCTCTTCGGCCCGGATGGACCCGGTCGGCAGAGATGGGAAGAGCCCAAGTGTAAAACAAACCCCCATTGATCCCATCAGCGCATTATGTATCTCCATCCCAAAGTTTAGTCAAAGTCCTGGAGGAGCTCAGATTTTGGGGGGAAGTGGGTGGCCATTGGAAGAACAGGGTGGTGGGGTGGGGTGCCACTGGATTGATTTCAGGGTGCAACCTTTCATTACTGAGGACAGGGTGCGGAGTGGGCAGGCTGCTTCGTGAACTGGTACATGGTCAGCCAGGCCAGAATAAGCCTCCCTGCCAATCTCCAATATGGGCCAGAAACGGCTCTTGACATGGGGCATTGTTATCCCTGCTCATTTGCTTGTTGTCGATTGTTTAAAAGTAGTTTTTGGCATCTTTAGCAGGAAGGAAGGAATCAAAAGGATTCCTTGTGTCTCCTTTTCCTTCCTTTCATCCAGACTGGGAGGAACAGGGTGTGTTGATGTCTCCGTACAAGAACGCGTGGAGTGAAGGACATTATCACAGAACAACATGGGTTCGGAGGGACATTTGACATGACTTTTTTTTTTTTTTTTTTTTTTTTTTTTTCTTGGTCGTGCTGTTTGAGAGGCTAAACTAGGGACTCTGGCGATCAGGGTCCAATTCATGTTTGCGTTTAAAATACTGGGTGACTTTGGGCAGGCCTCAAGGATGGCAATGAACCCCCTCCCCTCCCCTGACGAAATTTGCCAAGAAAACCCTATCCGGCACGCTTTGCCCTGAATGCCCTGTCCTTTGACTCCCTACCAGGTCAGAAAATGACAGTTGGCAGGGACAGAGAGCCATCTTCTTCTGGTCTGATGGCATTTCGTCAGCATTGTTCAGCTGGCATGAGTTTGGGTTATTGGGTTGCTGTTTTTACTGTATGTTTTAACTGTTTTGGATTTTGTTGTATGTATTTTTGTTGTAAACCGCCTTGATTTTCTTAGAAGGGCGGTATAGAAATAAATTATTATTATTATTATTATTATTATTATTATTATTATTATTATTATTTGCCTTGTCCTTTAACTCCCTACCAGGTCAGAAGATGGCCTTTGGCAAGGAGGGAGGGCCATGTTCTAGTCCAATGGATTTGGGCCTGTCCTTTCACTCTCTCCCAGGTCAGAAGTTGACAGTTGGCAAGAAGGGAGGGCCATCTTGTTCTGGTCCGATGACATTGGGCCTCTCCTTTCACTCCCTCCCAGGTCAGAAGTTGACAGTTGGCAAGGAGGGAGGGCCATCTTCTTCTGGTCCAATGGCATTTGCCCTGTCCTTTCACTCCCTCCCAGGTCAGAAGATGCCAGTTTACAGGGAGAGAAGGCCATCTTCTTCTGGTGCAATGGCATTTGCCCTGTGCTTTCACTCCCTCCCAGGTCAGAAAATGACAGTTGGCAAGGAGGGAGGGCCATCTTCTTCTGGTCCGATTGCATTTTCCCTGTCCTTTCTCTCCCTCCCAGGTCAGAAGATGACTCTTGGCAAGGAGGGAGGGCAATCCTGTTCTGGTCCGATGGCGTTGGGCCTGTCCTTTCACTCCCAGGTCAGAAGATGACAGTTGGCAAGGAGGGAGGGCCATCTTCTTCTGGTCGAATGGTGGCGCAGTGGGTAAATGCCTGTACTGCAATCATTCACTCGAAACCACAAGGTTGCGAGTTCAAGACCAGAAAAAGGGCCCAAGCTCGACTCAGGCTTGCATCCTTCCGAGGTCGCTAAAATGAGTACCCAGACTGTTGGGGGGCAAATTAGCTTACTTGCTAATTAGCTTACTTGCTGTTCACCGCTATGATCTTTGGAATAGCGGTACAGTGGTACCTCGGGATACGAAATACCCAGGTTACGAAATTTTCGGGATACGAAAAAATCCCATAGGGAATTATTGTTTCGGGTTACGAATGTTTTTTCGGGTTACGAAAAAACTTTTGGTGCTTTTTTCGGCTTTTTCGCACGGAATCGCGGCTTTTCCCCATTAGCGCCTATGGCAATTCGGCTTACGAAGGCTTTTCGGGTTACGAAAGCGGCCGCGTTACGAATTAATTTCGTAACCCGAGGCACCACTGTATATAAATAAAACAAATTATTATTATTATTATTTGCCCTGTCCTTTGACTGCCTCCCAGGTCAGAAGATGACAGTTGGAAAGTAGGGAGGGCCATCTTGTTCTGGTCCAATGGCATTTGCCCTGTGCTTTCACTCCCTACCAGGTCAGAAAATGACAGTTGGCAAGGAGGGAGGGCATTCTTCTTCTGGTCAATGGCATTTGCCCTGTCCTTTCTCTCCCTCCTAGGTCAGAAGTTGACAGTTGGCAAGGAGGGAGGGCCATCTTCTTCTGGTCCGATGGCGTTGGGCCTGTCCTTTTTTTCTTATAGTCCAAAACATCAGGTGACCAAATTTTGTGTCTCACTAGTCTACTTCTTCAGGTGTGTAGTGTTGCCCAGGAAGGACCTTTATATCCAGACAATATGAATAGCCATAGGAATGCAAAACTTTGGGGTAGAGGGATGAGGGGATAAGTTCAATTTTAAGGATGGTCAATGAGGGACAAATGCAGGAGGAAAGATATTGCCTAAGGTCAGGGTGGGTAGATGATGGTATGAATGGTGGAGGAAGTTTTGGCTTGAAACATGATAGGCGATGATGATGATAATAATAATACCAATAACAATATAAAGATACAATAAACTGGCTAAGAGCAGGCTCAAGAGGATGCGATATTAACCAGTATTATTTTATGTGTAACATGCCAGGAAACCATTGACTTTGTTGATGGATTGGTGTTTGTTTCAATATTGTAATGTTGTTTCTTACAGATGTTGCAGGCCTCCATCTTCCAGAAATCTGTCTACAGTATACTGGTTAGGGGCTAATGGGATCTGCAGTCCAAAAATGTCTGGAGGACTCTATGATTTCCCCTGCTTGTTTGAAGACTACTCTGTGCCAGACAATGGTAATTTCATATTATACCTCTTGGCCATTTTGGACATAGAAATAACAAATGGGATTTAATTTTCATTTGTACTCTCTCACACACACACACAAATCTATGACCTATAAAACTGATTACAACAATTCCATGTATCAAGATCCCATCCCATTAACTTCCTTAGTATCAGCCAACACATCATCTGTTTTATGCAAAATATTGATCCCCCAAGTACATTATAGCTTCCACATCCATATAAAAATAATAATTGAAATATCTGCAAAAGCTCGCTTCATCTGCTGTATCAAATCCGTTGCTAGTGAATATTTCATATTCCCCAGCTAGAACTATGTAATTCTTGGTTTGCTGTAGTTGGGTTTTTTTAAAAATAATAATAATAATACAAAATGCCATAACACAAGAAAGCCAATTGAGATCAAAGTGTTGTTTTCTGAATGCCTTATCTTAAGCCCTTTTGTCTATATCAAATTGTTAGAACTAGACTAAACCCACTGAATCCATAATACTTTACGTCAACATTTCTGCAATTCATTCAATGAGTCTAGTCTAGTTTAGAGAAATAAGCAAGGATGGGTAACAGTTAAGGGGGCCAGAGGCCAATATTCCTTCCAAGACCTCCATGGACTGCATCCCACAAATACACACACAGAGCAAGCCAAATATCTCCATTTTCCTCTGCAGCCCTGCTCAAAACAGCAACAGTAAGTGACATCACATCACAGAGGAACTACAGAAGAAAACAGAGGTGTTTGAAGGCAGTATGAGATTCTGGGGTGTTTATGGAGGTGGAATGGGGTTAGCCTCAAAGGTACTACTAGATCTGTTTGCAGACTGATTTTCAAGACTAACATGGCTAGGTCTTTGAATTCGATTCTCATTCATAGGGTCACTGAGAGTCAAAGTCCACTTGATGGCAGTTAACAGCAATAAATAGAAACGTGTGAAGTCGAAGGCTTTCACGCCCAGCATCCATAGTATTATGTGGGTTTTTGGGGCTATGAGGCCATGTTCTAGAAAAGTTTATTCCTGATGTTTCACCAGCATCTGACTGGAATCTTCAGACAATAGAAGAAAGTGGGGTATATATACTGTTGGTTGGGAAGAAGCAATTTTTATGTTAATCTGTGTATTGTTCTGTTTGAATGGCAAGGCCTCAGGATATTTATTTAATTAATGATCCATTTTTTGTTGGGAATCCTCCTGACTCTGGATGGTTTTCCTTTACATTTACTGGGTCTTGATTTTGGTGTTTTTCAGGACTGGAAGCCAACCTTTGCTTACTTTTCCTGTTGAAGTTGTCCAGGTGTTTATGGATTTCAATGGCATAATCCTGGGCACAAAATGCTGTTAGAAACACTGAAATTCAAGACCATGTCAACAACTATCAGGTCAGGATGCACAGGGAAGCCATTGAAATCCATAAATCCAAAAACAATAAATAGAACAATATACAGGGGTCTCTTCACATTCTCTGGGGTTAGGGGTGAAGGATTCCCATGAATGTAAGGGGAAATGCAAATAAAAAACACTGTTCTTGTCTCCAGGTCCTTCAATGGAACTCTGTGGTCAACATCTGCCAGAAGATAATCATAGAATCATGCTGGAGGACCTACAAATGCCTAGAGAAGTTTTCCCCCTCTAGGAATGTCTAGGTTCTCCAGCACAACTCTATGGTCAACTTCCAGCAGAATTGCTCTGGAGGACTTAGAGATTCCTAGAGAAAACCTATTAATCCAAACCTCAAATGATCAAATCCACAAAAGTCAAAGCTGCAAATGTGCATTCAAACTACATATACAGACAGGTTTCTGGCTAATATCTAATGGCCTATAAGGTCTTCTTCAAAGTATGGAAAATATTGATGCCAACTGGTTCTGAGAGCAAAGGTTTGCTTTGAATACATTCTCCTGTTTATATCATTTGCATCTATTAGTGGAGTGTATTTACAATCCCTTTTGTTTTTGGCTTTTTTGGCACCTCTAGTGCTCTCTATTGTGTTATTCCCTAGAGAAGGGGACAACAAACAGGCACATTGGGCAGATACAAAGTCAGTTGCACAACACTGCTCTTTAGAAGAAGTTGCTGTACTATAACCCCCATGCAAACATGTGAGTGTCGACTTGCATCACACAAACACAATGCAGGGTCCTGGCGAAAGTTGCTGTGCAAACAAAACTTTTGCAAAACCATCCTGAAGTGCCAAAGGGGGGTGAAAAACGAAGTTTTCAGAAATGCAGCCAAACTCTTTTAATCTCGCCCATCAGAAAGAAAACTCAAATCTTCTCTTCTCGCATTTGGAAACAAAGGAAAAATTTGCCTCCCCGGTTAGAAACACGGGTGTGGGTTTCTTTCAAAGATAAGTCTTCAGCTCCGTGGATATTAAGAAGGACTTCTTTCACTCTGAGCGACAAAGAAAGCAAATCCTAAACAGAAGAGGGGGAAAAACCCGCATGGGTGTGTGCGGATATTTCCTCTCCAATCTACCTGCAAAATGCAAACAATTAAATGAACAATGCCAGTCTGATGAGCTTCTCCTAAGACTACTACAGGCGAGACAGGCTGCTGAGTTTCGATAAGCGGCTTATGTATCTTCTGGGTGCCAGTTCAAATGTGCCTGCTAATTTAGTGTCATTTTGATTCACTTTCCCAGATTCATTTATCGCCACTTCTTTTGAAGAGGTTCGGGTTTTTTATAATAATAATTTTAAAAAAACAACAACCCTGAGCTGTTCTCATTTACAAGAATGGATCGCATAGCTGTGCCCAATTTGCTGTGTCTCTGCCTTCATAGACAAACCAATCTCAGCTGATGTTTGGAAGATAACAGTTAGGAACTGAGACGGAGGCCACCAGAGAATGCCCAAGATCTCCAGGTTGGACTAAAGAAAACTGGAGGACCTGGAACCCTGGAAAAGTAATGCAAGTCAGAACGGACAGTTATGGGTCAGATCTCAGCCTTCGAGATCTTGCTAGACAGTAACACCCAGCATTTCTGCCCACTGGTGGCTCAGGCTACTGGGAGCTGCAATCCAATGACATCTGAAAGACCATATAGTTCCTATGGGTGCATGTCATCTGTCGACTTATGCACGTCTGTTGAATTACAGAAGCCCCACGAATTTCATAGGCTTTTCTTAGGTAAGGAACACTCAGAGGTGGTTCTGCCAGTTTCCTCCTCTGAAATGATGTCTGCAGCACCTGGTTTTCATTGGCGGTCTCCCATCTAAGTAGCAACCAGGGCTGACCCTCCTTAGCTTCCAAGAACAGGTGGTATCTGCTGCTTCGTATGTGTGTGTCTGTGTGCCTTCAAGTAACCTGTCGACTTATGGCGACCCCATGAATTTCATAGGGTTTTCTTAGGCAAGAAAGACTCAGAATTTGAGGTGTCTTTAGAATACTTAAGCAGATCCTCATGCTTTATATTTAAGGGAAAGAAAAGTGCTGAATAAGTGAGTTCTCCAATGATCTGAATCCTATTTCCCTACTAAGTACAGTCACACCTCCGTTTTCACAAGGCAGCCGTTCCGCAACTCCTTACGAAAATGGAAAATTGCTGATATTGGAATCTCTATTGACTCCAATGGCAGCCCACTCCTGCGCACACTGCTGTGCATGCACCTTGGGCACATTCTCCATTGTGCCACCTTCCGTTTGCACCTCGCATATTTCTAAGGGACGTAGACTCCAAGTCCGTGAAAATGGAAGGGTGACTGTACAGTTGGCTCTCCCTATTTGTGTCTTTGACTTTGCAGATTTGATTATTTTTGGATTTAGTACGTTCTGTCTAGGAATCACTAGGTCCTCCAGTATGACTCTGTCACCAATATTGGTCAAAAGCTTCACTGGAGGACCTAGAGATTCCTAGAGAGAATGTTTCCATAGGCATTTCTAGGCCCTCCAGCACAATTCTATGGTCAACATCCTGTGGATGTTGGACATAGAATTGCACTGGAGGACCTAGAGGTTCCTAGAGAGGTGTTCTCTCATTTTTTAAAAAAAAGTTTGGAGCTGTTGTTTTTTTAATTGGTTTTTCCACTTTCAAAGGGGTCCTGCGTCCCTAACCCCATAAATTATGGAAGGTTCATTGTATTTAGGCCCTACCCTTGGTCTGAATGGAACAAGGATGTGGCTCAGGATAAGGCAGCTTCTAGTCAGGAAGAAACTATTCTAGAACATGGCCACATAGCCCAAAAAACCATGGATGCCAGCCATGAAAGCCTTCAACTTCAGATTGCATGCATGTTTTAAAAACTGCACCACACAATGTTTAAGGAAACCCTCACCCTGGTTAGTTTCTAAAAGCCTGATAGCACAAAAAATAAAAATGAAAACTGGTCGAGGGAAGAAGAGTCAGGTCAGGGCCATCCTAGCCTCCCTCCGGAAAGAGTTTAAGGCATGAAACCCATGTGGTGACCCTGACTGGGATCCCATTGGTGTCTTGCACATGCATGAATTTCACTCCAGAGGCAGTTGAACAGTTTTGTCTGATGCGTGCTTTCAGTTCAAGGTTGTAGGAGTTGGGGGTGTGGTGCCCTTGTGGCAGTATAAGTGTAGATGTGCATGTGCATTAGGTTGCAGATTGAGGCATGCATTCAATTGGCCATTGCTATCATTGGTACAATCAATGCAGAGCTCCACATGCAAAAGTTTACTCGGTGCAACCTCAGTGTAGGAACTTGTAGCAAACAAATCATGACTAAGGGTCCAAACAGACAGGCCAAAATAAAGCTGCTTCGGGTCACTTTGGAGGTATGATGTTTAAATGACACATGCATCTTAAGAGCCAGAAGCTGCACCAAAGCTGTGCTCCAGTCCTTAGAACTGGAGCATGGCTTTGGTGCGGCTTTTGGCCTCTTAGGACACATGCATCATTTAAACAGCATACCTCCAAAGTGACCCGAAGCAACTTTATTTTGGCCTGTCTGGGCCCTTGTTGCCCGTCTCTTGCCCTTTCCATTAAATGTTTATTTGTATACCAAAAAGACATGATGGCAAAAATTCGGTTACGGTCATGCAAAGAAGCAAAGCCTCCAAAGCAGTTTCCTGAAGCGTCTGAGAAAACAATTTCAGTGCTTAAAGAACAATTACAAAGCTGTAAATCACTGGAGGTAGCAGCCACAGCTCCCAAAATTGCTGAAAATACAGAGTAATAAATCGTTTTTCAGGGGAGCTCTACTGGAAGAGACATCTGAGAGGGGAGCTCAAGAGGGTGTTTGGACAGAAAGGACAAGAAAAGTAGAGCACAACTTGGAAAAGTTACTTTTGCAGCACAACGCTTAGCCATCGATGGTCGCTGCCCAGTTGCCACACTGGCCAAGGGATTCACGGAGTTATAATCCAAAAGGTAAGTCACCGGTCGTGCTAGATGGGGGATTCTTGGCATTGTAGTCCTAAAGATAAACCAGTCACCATGTTGAGATTTTCTGGGAGTTGTCTAAAATGTCAGTCTCTGGCTGAGGGAGCTGGGGGAGTTGTAGTCCAAAAGATAAGCCAGAGGTCATACTAGATGGGGATTCTGGGAGCTGTAGTCCAACACATCAGCCAGTCATCATGGTGAGAGTTTCTGAGAGTTGTAGTCTAAAAAGTCAACCTACATGTATTATATTATATATGAGCACTTCTGCTAGGATCCTCTACACTAAGCTATGGAAAAAAAACCAAACCCCAACTAGGGAAGAATGGTTAAGAAAATTACACAAAGCCACAGAAATTGATATTCTTATGGGTTTGATGAAAGAAAGTACTAAGGAAAGGATAGAAAAAGATTGCTATTCGGTTAAGATATGTATGTATATATATATGTGTGTGTGTGTGTGTATATAATGTTAAATGATTATTAAATATCAATTTGAAGATTAATTTCCAAAAATGTCCGACAAACTCTGTTAAAGTAGGAAGCTAAGTAAATTTAACAACAAAGAAAATAAGGGTACTATCTGGGAAGTATAAGGGATATTTTGGTTTACAGTGACATACTAACTTTGCTACGCGTGGATGGAGTCGTATATTTTTGTATTGTTTCTATGTAGATTCACGTATATATGCTGACCTGCAAAGCTTCACATTTATTTTAATGTCGTATTGTATGACTGTGTGCAATATATATATATATATATATATATATAGAGAGAGAGAGAGAGAGAGAGAGAGTCAGCCTACAGTCATAATGGCTGGGGAAGTTGGGGAGTTGTAGTGCAAAAGGTAATGCAGTCGCCATGGTGGCTGGAGGATTATGGGTGTTGTAGTCAACCTAGGTACGCCAGAGGTTATGCCAGCTGGGAGATTTGTGGAGTTGTAGTCCAAAAGTAAGCCAGCACCCATACTGGATGGGGGATTTTGGGAGCCGTAATGCAAAAGGTAAGGGCAGAGGCCAAGCTGGTGAAAAGGTTCTGGGAGTTATTATCTAAAAAGGAACTTTTCCAAGCTTTGAGGCTGAGAGGCATATAGCTTTGGAGGAACAGATTTAGGCGTTGACTCGTTCTAATCCCCTTTATCCCTGCTCTGACTTTACTGTAAATGCATTCCTACTGTTCCACACAAGAACATCTTGTCTGTTGTTAACTCTGAGTAATTGTCAGTAAACTACACACATAAAGGATCTGAACACCTACCCTGGGTCCCAGCCCACCTACACAATGCTGTTAGCACAGTAAGATTGTGATGACTTTGCTGAGAAATTGGGAACTAAAAGCGATGAAAGAGTGATGGGGAAACTTTAAGACCAACTGATGAAACTTAGCATGACTTTTCATGGGATTACCAATACATTCCCTCAGATGCAGTGACAGAGAGCAGTATTCAAGCTTCAGATATCAATGCGCCGTTCCATAGTTGTGGGCAGCAAAAAGGATAAACGTATACCATAAATCAGAGAAAGCCATTCCCCCATTGTTTAATGTATGAAATTCTCATTGTGGAAAATATCCAGCCAGGATCATGGGGACTGGAAAGCGAAGGTATAACTACCTTCTTTAAGGTGATAAACCACAAATAAAAGAGAAAGGGGACCTCAAAACAACACAAGAGCAAGTTAGAAGGCCTATGCCTTCTAACAAGTTAGAAGGTCCTTCTTCAGATGTTAATGGCTTCCACACCAGAAGGCTGGTGAATCTCCTTTGGATTTAAGCCTGAACTCTAAAGAAGGTAGCCAAGGAGCTGAAGCTATTTAAGGGGTAGAGTTCAGCATCTTGGAGAGCTCCCTTTAAAGTTCAGACTACAACCAAGAATGGATTTGGAAACTTGTGGACATGAAAGCCTCCAACTCAGTGGTTCCCCAACTTTGGTCCTCTAGATGTTTTGGACTTCAGCTCCCAGAAGTCCTGAATTGACTAAGCTGGCTGGAGCTTCTGGGAGTTGAAGTCCAAAACATCTGGAGGACCAAAGAATCACTGCACCAGCTGAACAACCAACAATTTTGCACACAAACACACACACAAAGAGCCACATCTTTTTGTTGGGCAAAATAGCTATTTTCTGTGCCAGATTTTGATTGTTCATAATTGCTGTTTTCTGCACAAGACGTATTTTGCAAGATTTTTGTTGTGGCAGACTGCTATTTCCGGCATAGAAAAGACTAACACTAGACCAACACTCAACACACTATGCCATGCCAGCTCTCTGATGTTAACATTTTGTGCCTTCAAGTCAACTCCAACTTATGGCAGTGCTCTTCGGAGATGGTTTGCCATTGCTTTGTTCTGAGGCTGAGAGAGTGTGATGTCCCCAAGGCCACCCAGTAGGTTTCCATAACCCAGAATGGATTCAAATCCATCATCCCAGTCCAACACTCGAAGGGCCATGTCACACTACTTCGTCCTTTTTAAAGGCAGTGATTAAAACAGAGAGGATTTCTGGAGTCTGGCTGGCAAAGCACACATGAGAATGCTAAACTGAAAAGTACCAGCTGCATGCCCATGCTTCTTTCTGCCATGTAACCATTTGATGGGAATCCTTTTCAATGCCCAGCTCATTAACTAAGCCCAGTTATATATTAATCAGCTCATCAGGCAGTGATGGAATGCCACCAGGTGAATGCAAAAGGCAGCAGACAGAGGACAAATGGTGCCATCCTTTCTCTGCCAGCCAACATGGTTTCTGGAGCCAGCAATAGAGGGAGGAGAGGCCCTCCTTTTGCCAACCACCATGCAAGCACAGCTGGCTGGCAGAGGAAAATCTTTAGTGAATCTGTCCTTCCTCCTCCAACCTTTGCATTAGGAAGGGAATTTTAATTTTAAATAACTTGCTAAAGGAACGTATTTCTGCGGCTGCTGCCACATTGCAGAATTAATGCAATTTGACACTGATTCAACTGTCATGGTTCCATCCTATGGAATCCTTAGGATTTGTAGTTTGTTGTGGCACCAGAGCGCTCCGAGAGAGAAGGCTAAATAGCTCACAAAACTACAAATCCCAGAAACCCATAGCAGTGAGCCATGGCAGTTAAAGCAAATGTCAAACTGTATTCTTTCTACAGTTTAGATGCATATTTTGTTTCCAACCTTCCCTTTCTCTATGACCTGGATGGAAGTGAAGGTGACAAGCTACCTCCTTTGCTTGCTAGTAAAAACCTCTTGCAAACTAGGAAACAGACAGGACTTTTTACAAAGTTATATAACTTTGGTATTCCCAGGAACACTAACTTTAGGGCTTGAGAAAGTTTTGTGCTCAATCCAACATGCTCCTTTTCACTACTTATTGTGACACTATAAATGTTACCTTTCTGGCATGCAGCCTTTCTGGGCTAGAATCTAGTTGAAGAGTTACACTGGGGTTACTGCTGGCTATGCTAACTGCTGCAGTATTGAGACATGTGATAATGGAGCTTCTCCCATTATCTGGGCAGCACAAATAGTCTTCTTTCCAGATAACAAAAAGTTAAACAATGCGATAAGATTAAGTTATATTTTAATGGGATTCGGTGTCACAGAGGTGATGAGAGAGCAATTGCCCAGTGCAATGGTCAGTTGGGCAGAAGCACCTTTGAGATCCTTCTCAGCACAGTTTATAAAAAGTCTCAGGTGACCACAGTCTAAGAAAGCAGGGCAGTAATGCTTTGGGTACCGAGATGTCTTTCTCATCTTAGGAGCAACTCCAGACTCCTAGATACCCTCCATGAACATCAAAGACTACAAATCTCATTTGCATCGTGAGTTGCTAGGAAGTGTTTAGCCAGCTTGCATCAGGGCTTATGGTTATTTTGGCAATCTCAGCTGAATTGATCTGTTCTTGAACTTGTACCGTGCCTGAAGGAAAGTGCCTTCAGGTCAGAGAGATCCATTTGCTACTGTAGATGTCTTACATAGAATACAAGCCTTCCTTTAAAAGTACTTCTCTCACATACTCCTTTCATGTGCTTTTAGCTCGGCTTTATCTCCACACCAGGCTTGGAGGGGAAGGAGAGTCCTTGCAGTTTCAAAGACAGAAAGTGCAAATGGGACCCCAAAATAACTTCCTATTGGCAAAGGACAGGTCAAGTCAAATATGGTAGCAGCTGAGTTTGTTTAAATGGTCTCAAAGGGTCCCTTTTAGCCCAAGCAGAAGGCCTTTCAGAAGTTGGTATCCAAGATCTCCTTATACAGTTTTCCCATTCACCCATAGCACAACAAAACACACATACACCTCTTCCTCCCAATGACTTGAATGGCTATCAGAATGATCCAGCTTTTCAGAATGGCTCAGAAGCTACCAGTCACATCATTGCTGTCCCTGATGTCCCCTACTGTCACATCCATCTAGGTAAATAGATTGTAAATGAGACATTGGCCCCAGAATCCTGCCAGTCAATGGCTATAATGCCTGGAAGATCCTGGAAGTTGTCATCCATAAAGGATCTTCCTAACCAACACTGATGGCTTCCCCAGATCTCATTCATATATAGGACATGATCAAGATGTTTTTTCCAGAAAGATACACCCAGAACTATACAAATAGACTTACCACATCCATGATTTGTCTGAGGCTGAGGCTGAATGAGACGGTGAGAGGCTGGGAATCATTAGCCACAGGTCTTTCCAACGGGTTGTAATTCTTCAGGAGTTCCTTGTAGAGTTTCCTCTGATACTCTCCTTGCAGGGAAACTGTGAGAAATAGAGGGATGGGGATAAAACTTTAACACACTCTTCTCTTGCTCAGCTTCATTCTATCTAGTTATGTAAAAAGTCAAGAGAAGTGGGTTCCATGTCACTAAAGTAGGAATGGTAAATCTCAGTTTTTCTGCATCCTGAAGGATGTCCAGAACAATGAAACAGTTTTTTGTCCCCCAAACTCAAGACACTCAGGATTTTTCCCTCCACTATAGTGACAAGAAACCTTGCAGCTTTTCCATGAAAACTGGGCACCTTGCCCCAAAAGCCATACAGTTTTCTGGAAGCTACACAGCTTCGCCTGACAACTGTCCAGCCTTCCCTGAAAACTCTGCCATTTTCAGTATAGAAAGAGACTTGGAAACTTTCAAGCTGGCAAAAGCTGCAGCCACACTGCGTTGTTTGTAGAAGGGTATGGCGTGCAATTTCATTTTGCATTTTGTCCACTTTTCCCAAATATATAGCAAAAAACAATCCAAGTCTCTGGGGTTGTTTTTCCCCCTCAAAAAGCAGCGCAGTTTTCGGTGCATAGTAAGACTTCAAGCGTAGATTTTCACTGCAACGCTGCAAAGTCTCTTGAAGATTTATGTAATTTATACTGAGCCAGGGATAACCACAAAAAGTCTTCACAATCTGCAGGTACTTTCAACATGCTATTTTTTTTCCCCTCACAAAAGTTTCTCAAGGGACTGGGAACTCCAAACCTGACCCCAGTCAGGAAATTGATGAATTTCCATTCCATCCGTATGCTGGAATAGTAAATCCACTTTGGATTTTATGACAGACTTTAAAGAAGCTGAGCCTTTTGGAAAGACCAGGTTCGTCGCCTTGGTCCTTTAAAGTATGCAGTAATAAACCCCAGAATGCATTCCCCATGCCATGGAGCCATCAGAGTACTTCCGAGTATCCCTTGCCTAAGAGAACTGTATGAAATTCATGGGGTTGCCATAAGTCAAAAGCAAATTTAAAGGCACATACACGCACACAATGGATAACAGCAACAAATGGCTCTAAAGCCTATTGTTAGTCCTGATACAGTAGTAGCACCATTGGATCAGTGTGATTTACCTACGTGTCAGCTCAGCCTTCCACAATTGATTCAGTGCTTCTGCTCCAGTTGGGACTAACAAAGAGGATTCTGGCCATGTCTTTTAATCATCCTAATGACCAATGGGAATGAATGCCTTGCTAGAAGTAACTTGCCAAGCTCTGAGTGGAATGACTCAGGCACCTTTCCTGAAACAGCTGTTCTGCTGAATAATGTCACTGAGATTTTATGTCTCTCTGGGGCTAAGAGAGCGTAAGCTGGAAACCGGAAAGTTGGGGTTAAGCTCACCTCTGCTCCGACATGTAATCACCATTTATTTAAAATATTTTTACATCACTCTTCCGGAGAAGGCCTCGACAAAGTGGCATTGGCAAAAAGCATGTGAGCCTAGACATGGAGCTGCCTTGAAGATCCTGTGCAAAGCTGCTTTCAGCTCATAAGCCAACCTTGCTACAACTCCGCGGCAGCTTTTTTAAGAAAGGCTGTTTCTGAATGAAACTGAAAGCATCAGGCACATGTCAACAGCACCAGGCCCACCACAAGAGAGGCCATATTACTGTGCTAGGGATGGAACAGAAACCCAATAAATTTCCCGTTTGGGGTCAGATTTGGAGTTCCCAATCCCTCAAGAATCTTATGTGCAGCATGTCGAAAGTTCCTGCAAAGTGTGCACTATTTTTGTTCTGCCATATTGCTGTTTTCTATGTCTTAAAAATATACCAATCTTGCACAAAATACATGGTTGCCTTGGAGTCACCTTTGGGGGGCAAATCCCACAATGTAATGTTGTGCTATTTCTTTTCTGTGCCAAAAACTGTACTGTTTCCAGTTCTCAGGAGAAGCTTTGTGTGTTTTCTGAACACATGACACCGTTTTCTGGGAAAACAGTGCAGCCTTTGTGGAAAAGCTGTGCGGCTTCCCAACATTGCATGGAAATAAATTCCCGAGTGTCTCAAAACTATGGGATGAAAAAAATCCCTGTTTCATTGTTGTCATCATCCATCAGGACTCAGAAAATGAAGATGAAAATGAAGAAGATATGAAGAAGCATGACAATTGTTGTCCTTGTTGCTGTTGAATTTGGGTACCATATTTTTTTCCAATGCAAAATAGACACAGATATTATGGTTAATGGCTTATGAATAAGAGGTCTGCAAGAGATCCAGGCATCCACAACACAGATCAGGTCTTGCAAACTCAGGGCTGTGGCTTCCTTGGTTATGCACTTGCAATGTGGTCTTCCTCTGCCCCCCCCCCCCCTTTTACTGCCTTCAACTTTTGTTGTTATTGCATGCTTTCAAATCATTTCTGACGTATCGGTGACCCTAAGGCTATTGTGGGTTTTTCTTGGCAAGATTTGTTTGTTAGGGGAAGTTTGCACAGACTTATTTAGAGCTACAGTAGTTCCTTTTCTTGGCCATTCTAAGCTGGCATTTTCTTTGGAAAGGCAATGAGCACTTTTTATTCAGAGTTGCACCAAGGATGAGTGTCTGGTGAGCAGTGACTTTAAAGAGATGAAAGAAATACCTTTCTTTCTTTCCCAGTGATTTCTTATTCCTGCAGCCAAGAATACATTACAATCTGTTTTGGAGGGGGGGGAACCTCCTCGCTCGTGAAGTCCAGGAGGGACAGCCAGGAGAACATAAAGTATGCATTCAGCCAGAGATAATTTGGGAATTACCTGCAAAGAAGGGGCCTGGATGAGAGTGGGATGGGAGGTCAGCTGGAGTCAAAATGACCTGTCAAAACCCATTAAGCTTAGAAACTCATCTCGCTAATATATTACCAACAAGTCTTCCATAAATCCATCCAAGATGCTCTGGACAATGTGTACATTTATGCAGAGGAACGGAAATGGAGCCAGTTTTTGCAAGCGCTTGCCACATTTTTCGTTCTACTGACTCAAGACCACTAGTCCGTTTAGATCAGAGCTTAGAAAAGTTGCTTTTTTTAAAGGTCCAATCCACACCACAGAAATAATCCAGTATGACACTGCTTTAACTGCCCTGGCTCAATGCAAGGAAATTCTGGGAACTGGAAACAACTTGAAGCCATACAATAACAACAACAACACACCAAATTGTGGTGGAGCATTTAGGAAATGCAGAAACCAGGAACAGAAACTAAGTTCCAGCTGATGGTTGGAGGGTATGGATCATGCAAGCTGATGTTGGAATCCACCAATATCAAAATCTTTGAAATATTCCTTCCTGATGGAGGCAAAAAAGAGAAGTATGGATGTTGATGTCAGCCCCAGGATTTGCAAGGAAAGGCAGGATTTCCCATGAAATCCTGGCCATCTTGGGTCATTCCTAATAGGGTTGCCTTAGGCACACAACAAGTATCTCTGTGTGTTTTATTGGGAGATTGGTTGTTTATGGTGTAAAGTACTATTGAGACATATTGAAATGGTAAATCTCCACTCCTGGAGATTTCCAAAAGAAGAATTCACTCTATTTTGCCAATAAGAAGATGATCCATGGGGGTAAGGGGCCACAAAATAATCTTAGAGCCACAAGTGGCTCCTGGATAGCTCTTGGCTCATTCCAGCTCTGCCTATGCTCCCCACTGTCTTTAGTGTATTCCTGATGCTGTGTAAGTCATTCCACATCCTTCCTGACTTTAAAAGCCAGGCAGAGAAAAGCCAAAGTCATGGAAGAGTCTTTGGAAACATGCAACACTTTTCTCTATGCCTACTTTATTCTGCCATCTCCTCATTTCCATCTTTCAGCATTTCAATTCATTGCTTTCATTGTTACTCTGCTTTGGTTCACTAGCCTTGGACGTCAGACCCAGAGGGAGAACGTATGGCCTTTCCATAAATATGCACACAGGTCAAACAACAATAGCAACACTAAGAATATTAACAATAACAATAGACTCCACAACCAACTGCTTCTCTTCTCTCTCCTCTTGAAACCAAGAAACAAGAAATTGGGGTCGGAAGGCGGGTATGATTTATTTATTGTATTTATGCCTCACTCTTCAGAAACAAATGCTGTCAGTGGGAAAAGCGAATCTGCTCCAGTTGTACTCCCAAAGTTAAAGCAGTTGTCCACGGTGCCGAAACTTGGTTTCCGTATATGTTCAGCACTTTGTAGAGCACCTATACCATGTATTAGTAAAACGTGGAGTGGATTCACCGTCCCACTGACATGGAAGTCACCAGCTGCTTCGCCGGACTGGCACTCTGCACATGCTAGAGGCATTCTCCCCTTTGTCCCTTCGGCAGTTTGGTCATGCAGAGCAAAGCAAGAGGACGAGACAGATGTTTCAAGAAGGGAAGAGATACCTGTGAAACGTACAAGGTTGGCTCCAAGAGCCATGTGGGACTATGCTAGAGCGAGCAGCAAAGTGTAGCTCTGGTTTCTGGATGTGAATGAATGCACTCCAGGTTAGAATATCAGATGAAGAGGAGGAGGAGGAAGAGGGTCATCACTAAATTAGTATCTGTGCTCCAGAAAGGAATTTGCTATTAAGCATTTTAAAAAAGAATATGAAAGATGTCCCTTTCCCCTAAAACGTCTATCTCCCCACCAGCAGCTCCTCCTTGTTGATTGATTGATAACTGACTGACTGATTGATTGATTGATTGACTGATTGGATTTCTATCCCACCCTTGTCCCCAAATAGAATCCTATTTTTTCTCCCATGCCAGTGGTCTCTGTGACCCCACCCTCTCTTTTTTATTAATATATATTTTCAGTCCAAGCCCTCCATGACAGCTTTGACTCCTTGCCCAGCTCCCTGAAAGTTCTGACTGCAACCCGGAGCAGACTCCCTAATCCATCCATGTGGAAACCATTATCCTCATCTTCCTACCCAAGGAAACTCTTCCTCCCATTCCCTACTGTAGTTCCAGGAGACAGCCAGGATGCAACTATAGGAGTCCCATCCCAGGAGGAAATAATAATAATAATAAATATTTATTTCATAAAAGAGTAAAATCCTAGAGTTGAAAGAGACCCCAGGGGACACCATCCAAGCTCTCCCTGGGACAGATGGCCATCCAGCCTCTGTTTGCAAACCTCCAAAGAAGGACTCATCAAAGCCTAGAGTTGGAAGGTACCCCCAAAGACAATTCAGTCTAAGCCTCTTTTG
Organism: Sceloporus undulatus; assembly: GCF_019175285.1. Taxonomy (NCBI): domain Eukaryota; kingdom Metazoa; phylum Chordata; class Lepidosauria; order Squamata; family Phrynosomatidae; genus Sceloporus; species Sceloporus undulatus. The sequence continues at coordinate 150,562,662 of NC_056527.1, read as the reverse complement.
TCATGCTGGAAGACACAGTCATAGCACACCCAACAAATGGCCATCCAGCCTCTGTTTGCAAACCTCCAAAGAAGAGGATACCCTGTGTCCAGAGGAGGGTGACCAAGATGGTGAAGACTAGAGTATGGAAACCAACAAGCCCTATGAGGAACGCCTTAAGGAGCTGGGGATATTTAGCCTGGATAAAAGAAGGTTAAGAGGTGATATAATATCCCTGCTTAAATATTTGAAGGGATGTCATATTAAGGGTGAAGCAAGCTTATTTTCTGCTGCTCCAAAGACTAGGAGCAATGGATGCAAGCTACAGGAAAAGGGATTCCAGCTCAACATTAGAAAGAACTTCCTGACAGTAAGAGCTGTTCAGTAGTAGAATATGTTACTTCAAAGTGTGATGGAGTCATAGACTCATTGAATCATTGAATCCTAGAGTTGGAAGAAACCTCAAGGGGCATCCAGTCCAACCCCCTGCCATGCAGGAACTCTAAATCAAAGCATCCCAGACATCCAGCCTCTGTTTAAAGACCTCCAAGAAGGAGACTCCACTATATTCCAAGGGAGTGTGTTCCACTGTCAAACAGCCCTTACTGTCAGGAAGCTCCTCCTAATGTCCAGGTGGAACCTCTTTTTGTGTAGCTTCCATCCACTGCTCCGTTGTGTTCTATTCTCTGGAGCAGCAGAAAACAAGCTTGATCCCTCCTCAACATGACATCCCTTCAAATATTTAAAGAGGGCTATCATATCCTATCATAGTAGTGCATTTAGTGTACATGTTTATATTTGCTTTTTTAAGGTTAGACTTATTGTTTTGATACTAATCATAAAAGGAAGTCCCTCCTAACGCTGAGGTGGAATCTTTTTTCCTGTAGCTTGAATCCATTGCTCCATTGTGTCCTGTTCTCTGGAGCATCAGAAAACAAGCTTACTCCCTTCAAATATTGAAACAGGGCTATCATATCACCTCTGAACCTTCTCTTCTCCAGGCTAAGCATCCCCAGCTCCCTAATAGTCTCCGTCTTTGGAGGTTTTAAAGAAGAGGCTGGATGGCCATGTGACCCAGGCTTTGATAGGGAGTTCCTGCATGGCAAGGCTGGATGGTCTGCTTGGGGACCTCTTACAAGTCTAGGATCTTTTGGTTCTAAGGACCCTTCGAAGACACCCTGCTGCCTTCCACTGTCGAAAAGCCCAACACACCAGAACAAGACACATCAGAAACTTCAGAGTCAGAGCATGAGAAGAAAGAGCCCCCAGGAAGGAGGAGGAGGAGGAGGAGGAAAAACGCAAGCACTTTGCAACACTCACCGCGGACTAGTCCTCCGGCCAGGATCAGCACCATGGAGAGCACCGACAGCCCCATTCCAGAGCCAGCCTATGATGGCTTTCCCTTGCCTTTCAGCCCAAAGTTGGGCTCCAGTCCTGGATGCCAAGGGATGCAGGATGCCAAGGAATGCAGGATGCAAAGGGATGCTGGAGCCAGGAGGAAGGACCCGGGAGGGATCCTTTTGCAGCCAGGAAAGAGAGGCTACTACCTTCCCTTCCTCTCTCTCTCTCTCTGTCTCCCTACTGGAGCTCTGGTAACTGGGTTGGCTCTCAATGCAAAAAGCCCCCGCAAGCCTGCTTGCCTTGCTTGCCTTGCCTGCCTCTTCCCACGTGATGGCTTCCCCTCCTCTCGAGGAGACCCACTGCCTCCTGCACACCAGCAGCAGCAGCAGGAGGAAAAAATGCAGCTTTTCCCCCCAGCCGGGATGGATTTTATAGGGGGAAGAGCCCAGGAGAACATTGCTCTCCTCCTCCTCCTCCTCCTCCTCCTCCTCCTCCTCCCCTCCTTCTTTGCATGCCTGCCTACCTCGCCTCCCAGCCTTCTCCTGCTGCCAGCAAGGCAGGCAGCCATCCAACAGGGATGGATCCCCTGAGAGGAAAGACAAAGAAAGCTCTCTTGCACTTTCTTGCAAGAGCAAGCACACTCCTGTGACTCAAAGGATGGAGTTTGGGGGGCTGGTGTTTGGGGCTGGGGTGAAAAATGGGTTAGATCCCCTCTAAGACAAAGAATTCCAAGATATAGCCATGTTAATCTGTAGGAGCAGTATGTACTGAGATTTTGCAGCACCTTTGAGACTAAATGAAAGGAAGGAGTTGGCAGCAGGAGCTTTCCTAGGCTTAAGTCTACTTCCTTGGATGCATTTGGATCATGAGCTTTCCCTAGGCTTAAGTCTGCTTCCTCAGATGCATTTAAGAAGGTAGTAGGAAGTAGACTGACCTTCCCACATCTCTTGCAAAGATTCACTCTCTCACACACACATACACACACCATCTTAAGTCTCTAGCCATCCAGGCTTCCAGCATCATGCCATTTTCCCAATTTGCCTAATGCATTTGACCCTCCATATCCATGCATTTTTCAGCCATGGAGTCAACTATCCAGGTATTGGGAATGTTCCAAAAAGATATGCAGTCCAAAAAAGCAAAGCTTGATTTCACCCCATGAGTCTTGAGCATCCACAGATTTTTATATCCATAGGGGGTCCTGGAACCAAACCCCATCAGATACCATGGGTCCATTGTATTGTATCTGGCAAAGAGATTTGCAGAAGTCAAAACCTGGCCCATTTGTGTCAGTCCATAAAGAGACTAGCCTAGGATAGATTTGGCCAACATTGGATAGATATTGGCAAGGGTTTACTTTTGAGTGTTAGATCAGATTTGGAGGATAAAGGCTTGCATGGAAATCTGCAGTAAATAGATTTGAATGGATTGTGTAACATTGCGATGTGTTTAGTATGAAACATTCTTTTTTGGTAATCTTAGTCTAAACTTTTTGCTTTGTATGTTATAGAGCCAAGTGTAAGTGTAAACGTTTTAAAAGGTTTTCATCGTTTCTTGTAATTTGATGGCTATAACCTGTATAGGGTTGTCATGAATAAACTTTGTACGATACTTTTGAGTGTTGGGCTATGGCTCTGGAGACCAGGATTCGATTCCCTGCTTAGCCATAAAAAACTATGGGTGGCCTTGGGCAAGTTGCACTCTCTCAGCCTCAGAGAAGAACAAGGGCGAACTCCCCATGAACAAATCTTGCCATGATTTGCAATGATAAGGTTCGCCTTAAGTTCGCCGTAAGTTGGAAATGACTTGAAGGCACACACCGCCGCCACCAATGCTTATATAGACAGTCTCTATGCATGCCTTCCTCAACTTGTCATGCTTCATGGAGAACAAATCCCATCATCCTCAGCCTGTGTCAGTGTGTGTGTGTGTGTGTGTGTGTGTGTGTACACACTTGTCCCTCCATATTCTCTAGGGTTAGGGGCACAAGACCCCCATGAATATGGGAAAACCGCAGATGACAAAACTGCCGTGTTTTTAGAATCATAGAATAGAATCATGGAATCATAGAGTTGGAAGAGACCGCAAGGGCCATCCAGTCCAACCCCATTCTGCCAGGCATGAAATCTAAATCAAGGCATCCCTGACAGATGGCTATCCAGTCTCTGTTTGAAGACCTCTAGGAAGGAGACTCCACCTCTCTAGGAATATCTAGGTCCTCCAGTGCAACTCTGTGGCCAACGTCCGAGAGACACTGACCATAGAGTTGCGCTGGAGGAGCTACAAAGGCCTAGTAGAGTATTCTTGCTAGGAATCTCTGTCTTTTGGTGCAACTTTTAGTTAAAGTTGACCACAGAGTTTCACTGGAGGACCTAGATATTCCTAGAGAGAACATATTAATCAAATCCATGAAAAATCAAATCCGCAAATATCAAATCTGCAAATATGGAGGGGTGTGTGTGTGTGTGTGCATACATACACACTTTCCAAAAAGTTGATCCTTTGGAGCATTCTGTGAATTGATTGACTGACTGATGGATTGATTGACTGTTTAGATATTCTGCCCTTTTTCCTAATGCTAGACCCAAGACATGTTACAACATGAATTAAAACAGAATATATGTATGTATGTATATATATGGATTAATCTACATTTAGAGCCAGATGTCTTTTTCTCAAAACATGGTCTTCTTATAGTCTTTTTGTAGCACATAAACCTGTGCATGTTTACTTGCGGCCTTATTATGCTTTGAACCATTTTTATTATTGAAAATATAACTGGATTTGTAATGCAGTTTTGCTTTTCTTTTTTGGGGAAAAAAACCTCCTTTTCCCCCCATCCTTCCTCTTCTGGTCTTTGGGCATATTAATCATTCATGTCTCTTCCTTCGACTGTATTGCTGTGTGGTGTTGCTATTTTGGTTGCAATTGTAAAACAAGGGGAGATGGAAATTTAAAAACAAAATGCTGAAAAGCAAGTCACAGTGTGCCGAGCTCCAAGGCAGAGGATTCGTGTTGGGGGGGCGACCGCATAGCTCAAGGTGTTTCTGAGCATGTAGCAAGCGCATTCCCCTCTCATTAAGTACATATTTGATGCTCAGCAGATGCACATAGCAGGGAGTTCCCTCATATTTCTTAAGCTTTGCACACCTCAGTATTCCTTAATATCACATGTTAGCCATGAATCCAACCTGCTGCAAGAGAAATACATTTTCTACAGTTATGAGTAGGACATTTCATTCTCTTCCTATCCCAAAATTTCAGGGATAATTATTAATAATCATTAATAATTATAATAATTATTAATTATAATCAGGGATTATTAATACAGGATTTTATCCCATTCTAGAGGTATCATAGAACCATAGAGTTGGAAAAGTCCAGCTGTCCAGTTTCTTTTATAGACATCCAGAGAAAGAGACTCTAGCACTTCTCTAGGCAATTGGTTCCATTGCTGGATTACTCTTATGGTATATTAATCCTTTCTAATGTTCAGCCAAAAGCCATCCTTCTGCAACTTAAAACCATTAGACATGGTGCTACCTTCTGAGAGGAAGCTTGCACCCTCTTCTTCATGGCAGGCCTTGAGATATTTAAAGAGTGCATTCGTTTCACCCTTGGTCTTCTTTTCACAAGGTTGAACATGCCCAGCTAACAAGAATGGTCAAGGATCAAGGACAATGCTGACATCTCCAGGTGTTGCTGGACTGCATCTCCCATGATCCCTTGTCATTGGCTCTGTGGGCTGGAGATGATGGAAGTGGCACCCCCCAAGACATTTAGAGGCCCATGGTTGCCCACCATTGTTTTAAGGCAGGGGTTCCCAAACTTTGGTCCTCCAGATATTTTGGATGTCAGCTCCTAAAAGTCTTGACCGTTGGCCAAGTTGGCTGGACCTTCTGGGAGCTGAAGTCCAAAACACCTGGAAATCACTGTTTTAAGTCATGAAAAGGTGTAGGAAATGAGGTGGCAAAAGGTACTTCTCCACCTTCTTCTCTGCCAGCCTTGTCTACATTAGGAGGACATCAAGAGAGACCTTTTCTCCTTTGCCCACCAAGCCTGGTTAGAATGATAAATAAAAGAGAGACTTTTTGGTAGTAGCCTCATAGTAGAGATGAAATCTTCCTTCAGATCCCAAATTTCTAGCATTGCAGTCCCTTAAAATTTAACCATTTAGAAATTCAGTTTAGGAATCCAAGGGGGGTGGAAATTAAATTTCCCAAGCAAATCAAATAGAAGTGTTCTAGATGTGAACCATTTTCAGTATCTCGCTCTCTCCAATGCTTGATGTCAATTGATCAATCATTTTATTGCGGTTAATGACCATATTAAAATGCAATGCTAGATGTTCAGGAACTAAAGGGAAATTTCATTTGGGGGGCAATATTAATATTTGTGGGAGCAGTGCCCTTATTTTGTCCCCTTATAGCTACACTCCTACATATATCTGTAAAGCACTTCCAGTGAAAGATCACCAGGCTTCTTCCTAGCAGACCTTCAAGGTTTCTTCATAGGCCTCTTTAGCTGCATCCGCACTGCAGAAAAGATGCAGTTTGACACTGCTTTAACTGTCATGGCTCCATCCTGTGGAATCCTAGGATTTGTAGTTTGTCATGGCACCAGAGCTTTCAAACAGCAAAGGCTGTTCAAGCAGTGTCAGACTGCATTATTTCTGCAACTGCAAATGTAGCCTTTGTTTTTTTGGTTGCTTTTCCTAGAGTTGCCTTTTGGTTTGATGTTTTTAGCAGCAGTTCCAAATTTGTGGACCACAGACAGAACTGAATGGTAAAAGATTTACTCAGCCCTCCGAATTTAATACATGGATTGATTTATTTAGAGGAGCTGCAACTTGTTCAGCCCAGTTTAGGTCTTCGGTTTGCCTTCAGCCTCTGAAATGCATATAAGAAGGACAGCAACCCTGGCTTTCAGTTAAGCTTTTGACTCAAGATTAAGCTTCCATTCATATTGAAAGAGTTGGGCATCTTTTTTTCGTTCTCCATTCTGATTTCCATTCACACCGATGCGCTAATGCAAAGCTTCAGATCCATGGCAAAATTAAAGCCATTGTAGTCAGTTTTGAATTCCCTGCTTTTCCCATTGGAGATGGGACTTCATAAAAGCGGCAGCCCTTCACATTTATGTGAAATGCTTTCGATGCTGGAAAGCAACCAAGTCAGCAGATTTTTATATGCAGGCAGATTCTTCCTCTGCTTTTGAAATATAGCCGAAAGTTGAGAAAGTTTCCTTCCTGCTCCATGAATAATGCCACTATTGTACTTACTCCTTTGTTCTACTCATTACATTCCAATCCTGCCTTTCCTCCAGTGAGATCAGGTTGGCCTCTATAACTTTCCTCCTTTTTATTTTATAGGAACAACAACCCTTTGAGGTAGAGCAGGCTGCAAGAGAAAGGTTGTCCCAAGGTGGATGCGTGAGTTGATTTTATTACAGTATTTTTATTATTTTATTATTATATTTAATTGCATTGCATTTATATATCCTGCCTTTTTCCCAACATGAGACCCAAAGAGAGTGAATCTACACTGTAGAAATAATGCAGATCGACACCACTTTAAGTGCTGTTGCTCTATCCTGTGGAATCCTGGGATTTGTAGTTTTACAACATCCTTAACCTGCTCTGCCAAAGAGAGCTGGTATCTTACAAAACTACAGATCCCAAAATTCTGTAGACTGGCACAGTTAAAGTGGTGTCAAACAGCATCATAGTCCAACTAAAGCTTATTTTGTGTACTTTTGGAAAGGGTGCACTTTTTTCTACAGGCCCTTACCCACTTTTTGTACCTTTCTCTATGTTGTCTACATGTGCCTCTGGGAAGAGAGGTGGGGAGATGCATCCAGCACCTTCCATCCATGTGGGGCTTTCAAAGCAGAAATTGCAACCGCTGCTTGGATGGGCTGAGAAGTGAAGACGAAGCAAGGCCATTGAAACATCAGGATGAAATGAGATTCCTCCCACTTCCCTAATCTAAGCAAGCAGGGATCTCTGCCTCTACACATGTTGCAGTGACAGCTATGGCTTTCATTTCCATGGGATGGTAAATCCACTCTGGGTTTTACTATGAATGTGAAAGGAGTTGCACAACCTTATTTCCCCTTCTCTTTAAAAAAAAATTGGATATCTCCTTTGACGTTCAAACTAAAACACAGAGTGGGTTCATTGGCCCACTGACATGGAAGCAACCAACCACCACTGGAGGAATAAGGGCTCAAACAGACAGGCCAAAATAAAGCTGTTTTCAGTCACTTTGGAGGTATGCTGTTTCAATGACGTATGTGTCCTAAGAGGCCGGTAGCCACGCCAAAGCCATGCCCTGATCCTGAGGACTGGAGGGCAGCTTTGGCGCAGCTTCTGGCCTCTTAAGATGCATGTGTCATTGAAACAGCATACCTCCAAAGTGACCCGAAGCAGTTTTATTTGGGCCTGTCTGTTCAGGCCTTGAGTTCAGGCCCTGAGTTCAGTACCTTTCATGTATGAGAATCATAATCATAGTGCTGGAAGGGACCTCATGGGCCATCAAAACCAACCTCCTGCTAAATGCAAGATCTCCAGCCAAAGCAATCCCAGCAGGTAGCTATCCAGCCACATTTGGAAAGGGTCCAGAGAAGAAGACCCCCACCACTTTGGGTGGTGGGTCCAATGCTGAGCCACTCTTACTATCCATTGCTTCCATTGCTGAGCCACTCTTACTATCAAAACATTCCTCCAAATGTTCAGTTGAGATCTCCAGGAAAAGCGATCCCACCTAAACATTAAGAAGAACCTCCAGATGATAAGAGCTGTTTGACAATGAAAGATGCTCATTCTCAAAGAGTGGTGGAGTCTCCTTCTTTGGAGATTTTGAACAGAAGCTGGATGGCCATCTTTGATTGTGTATTCCTACATTGCACAATGGAGTTGGATTGGATGGTCTATGGGGTCTCTTCCAACTCAAGGATCCTATGGTAGATTCTGTGGAAATATCTAGTAGTACTTCCAACCACTTGACCTGGTCACTTATGCCTCTCCTGAATCTACTTCCACTTACCATATACCAGGGGTAGGCAACCTGCGGCCCGCGGGCCGGATGCGGCCCGGCGAGGCCTTGGGACCGGCCCCAGCCCGGTCCTATTGCCGATTGCCGCTGGGGCCTTTTGGGGGCAATTGTCTATAGAAGCCTCAGAAACATGCATTTATATTAACATTTTTTAAAAAATCAGAAAATTTTTTCGCGTGTCCTCCATTTTTTTAAAAAAGTGTCTTCCATTTGAAAATTTTGTCCTACATTTGTCCTGGTTTATTTATATATTTAATTTAAAAAAAATATTTAATTATTTATTTTTTGGCTTCGGCCCCCCAGTTGTCTGAGGGACAGCAACCTGGCCCCCGGCTCAAAAAGATTGCCTACCCCTGCCATATACTATACATATACTACAAGTCGACCTCATGTATAAATCGAGGGCAGGTTTTGGGGGCCAAAATTATGGATTTTGATATGACCCTTGGATAAATCGAGGGTAAGACTTAAGGGCATGTAACAAAGGTTGCAAAGGAAAATGGTGCCAAAGATCTTAGAAAATTCTGGCAGTCAAAGTTCTTTGTGCTCATCCTAAAGGCTGGATGGATGAGAGAGTAGAAGGGATCCATGCTTCTCTTTGGTGCTCCCAGGATGATTTACACGTGAGTATATACAGTAATTTCCTCGGATTACTCCAATTTCTAACATTATAACAAAGGGATAAAATCCTTTCTTTCTCCAGTTTCTCCCTCCCGTGCGTAATTTGATAGACCTCTCTCATTTGATAGACCTCTCACCCCTTTATCCTTCGCTCCACGTTTTTCAACCATAGACTTGTTTGCATCCGCTGCCAAATCCTCAGGACATTGCAGTCTAACTCACTACATTTTCTTCTTTGCCTGTTCTTTATGTAAAACTGTAGGACATGCCAGGAGTCCTGCTGTTATCAAAGGGGAGCATCGCTAGTCCAAGCGTTTTTCTGAAGATGTGAAACATCTTCGTCTTAACATTAATATTCAATAATGCGAAGGGACAGCTTCATTTCTCCATGAAATGTAGTCGGTTCTCAGGGTGGTTTGATAGGTAGCTACTCCAGGCATGCAAAAATGCTTTCTCTCTCTCACACACACAAACACAGACATACACAAATTCACACAAAGCACAGAGGTGACTTAAAACTACTATCAAGTGCAGATTTGGGAGCAAGCGACTCGGTTTCACCAAAAGGTTTTATGAATCTTTCGTTTATACAGATTAGCATCCGTGGGATATTTTACAGCCCAGTGAACCAAAGCAATACACCATAGCCACCTCTCCAGAAAAACAATTAGCCTGTCATCTTTAAATCCCTTTTCTAATTAAATATTCTTTATTAATTTTAAAATCAAATCAAAATCGTACATTCTTGTCTTATACATCCTATATCAGATGTTTTTATATCGTATTATTTCATTTCCCACCCAAATTATATAGTATACCTTCTCTTGTTACCTTAGTCACCCTTACTTTGAGATTATATTTACATTTACTGTTCTCATAAGTATTGCATTGTTTGGCCGATACTTCTTGTAAACCTTGTAATCCTTTGCTCTTTTGAACTGAAGAAGTGTATCAAAATAGAAAAATCAGTGATGTAAAAAAAATCTTAGACAGATTGGGTATTTTGCAAATGCATTAGCCCCTTCTTGAGATATCCCCAATGGAAAGAATGCATTGGTGGTGGTGGTGGTGAACATGAATTTAACCTCATAAATGCACGCGTTGTACCATGCTCACTATCTACAGGCAAGGATTGGCTGCTTTGCTGTGATGTTGTGGATGGGTCATCATTCTTCTCTATGGCTGCTATTGGCTTTGCTGCTCTGGTGTCACAAAGAGAGTTGGACAGCTCATAGTTTGCAATGATTTTGAGCTAAAAGCAATGACATCTCTTGGGTCTGGAGGGATAAAAGAGACCAGGGTGGCTCAGGAGCTGAGCTCAACAGGGCAAATGAAATTGCTGCAATATGATTGTAATTCTGAACCAAGATACTATCTGTGTGCTTGAGTCCCTGTACTGGGAGCAAGAAAGGGTGGTGGTGGTGGTGATGATGATGATGATGATGATGATGATGATGATGATGATGATGATGATGATGATG
>NC_056527.1:150537226-150552175 GCF_019175285.1 Sceloporus undulatus | reverse complement strand
GCAGATCCTACTGCAAGGAGGTAGAATGTAACTCACAGGGTTATATGGGAGGGGTGCAACCATGACTCCTTGGTGCCTCAAGGTGTCATACAATCAAGTGTGCAAACCTTTGTGCAATGCACATCTGCAGGCACAAAATGCAGGACACAATGTGAGTGTGCATTGTGCATCTGAGTACACGGCACACATTGGGAAGGGAGGCCACATAGCAGCTCATATTTTATTTTATTTTATTTGCAACCTTGGATGTAAGGCAATGGGGGAAAATGCCAAGGAAAAAAACCCTCCAACCTTTTCCATGGAGGAACATGGACTGTGTCTGCACTGGAGAATTAGGGCAGTTTGGCACCACTTTAACTGCCATGGCTCAGTACTATGGACATCTGGGATTGTGAGATATTTAGCCTTCCCTGCCAGAGAGCACTGGTGCCACAGCAAACTACAAATTCCAAGATCCCATGGCAGGTAAAGCAGTGTCAATCTCCGTTATTTCTGGGGTCTAGATACAGCCTTGGACATGCAAAAGATGCCTCCAGGACTCTGGCCAAACCATTTAAGGGTTGCATTTTCTGAAGATGCCAGCCACAGATGCTGGCAAAACATCAGGAATAAACTCTTCTAGAACATGGCCACAGAGCCCGAAAAACTCATAAAAATCTTCCAGATGTTATTGGACTGCAACTGCCAGCATTCCCAACTGGCTCAGTCAATAGCGGGAGGATTATGGGAGCTGAAGCTCAATAACAGCAGGAGGGTTTACCTTAGTTTTAAAGGCGAAAACTACACAAGCAAGACTTCTTTTTGATGTTACATCCATGAAGCAAGGGAGATTCTTGGGTAAGGCAATCCGTTCATTAGAAAGAAGCCACAGCTTTGGATGTCCTCTGACCTTTGCAATATTTTCCATCAGCGCCCCACTTTGACTCATCTTTAAAATCCATTGTAATACTTGTGACATTTATAAAGCGTTGCAGATTTCGGTCAGGGGCTGATGGTGGCTGTTCTTATTTCCCTTGTGTTTGTTTCTCCCGTTATTGCACAAATATAGGTTATCCATTTCCATTCCAAATCCCTAAGTTTCGGTTCTTCAGCATATTAGTGCTTTTATACATTTGCATTTTCAGGAAATACAAAGCAAGAGAAAAAGGATATATATATATATGTATATTTCTGGATGGCAGGAAGCAAAGCGTTCTGTATTCAATAATGCAGGAAATTAAGCCTGTCGATTTATCAATGGTCATACTTAATTCTGGATTAGAAAGAAACACAATGTACCTTTTAAAAATGCATGCGTTTTGGATATGGTTCCCCAGGCAACTTCAGTTTTTCAAAAATAAATGGGGACGCTATCGAAGGATGTATAATTACAGGGCCTAGGATTTACTAATATCATTAGGAAGTCTATCTTCTTTGTGGATTGTTGTGGTTGTGTCCCTTCCAAGGGGAGAGATTAAGAAAGTGCAGAAGAGATATCACTGTTAGTCATTTCCTTTCAAAGTCTGAATTCTCCCTAGAAGCCAAAAACGACTAAATGAGGCCATTGTACTTTAGACATACCATGAGAAGACATGACCTATTGTGAAAGGCAACAATCCTCCATAAAATAGAAGGCAGTATTATAGAATCATAGAGTTAGAAGAGATCCCAAGAACTATCCAGCCCAGATCCCTGCCATGTAGGAAGACATCATCAAAGCTGCACCCCCAAATATATTTGGAAAGAGCTTCCATTGGGAGATTATCAAGCCCCTTCCCAATAATAATAATAATAATAATAATAATAATAATAATAATAATAATAATGTATCCCGCCTCTCCAAGCAGATCGAGGCAGCTAACAATAATAAAACACCCTCAAAGCACAATGAAACAGTTATCATCATTACCTAGTAGACTTTCAAGGGCACTTTGAAGGCCTCTTTGGCTGCATCTGACTGCAGAAATGATGTAGTTTGACATCACATCACTACCATGGTTCAATGATATGAAATTCTGAGATCCGTAATTTGTTGTGGCACCAGAGCTCTTTGACAGAAATGGCTAAATGTCTCGTAAAACTACAGATCCCAGAACTCCCTATCATGGGGCCATGACAGCATGGTGTCAAACTGCATGATTTCAGCAGTGGAGATTCAGCTTGAGGCTTTTCCCATCATTCGCTTGTTAACTACGATCATGTTTCGCCCCCAGGAATTAAATCTGGAGGCGTTTAGGCATGCAAGGCATGTGCCCTGCCATGGAGGGCCTGGCTGTCCTTCATCTTTTCAGTGCTGCTAATGAGCATCGCCATCGTGGGATTCACCTTTCCCAGGAAAGCATGCCATTCCGCTTGCATCAGGAACAGAGCTTACTCATCTGTGAAATCATCTCATCCATCACCATCTGCCATTAGCCTAGTCTAAATAAAGCATCCTCCCGGTAGATGCTCACTTAGACAACCTGTTGCACCTGTGAGCTTTCCATGAACCTCTTCAGTTCAAGATCTGACTCTCATTCCCAAGTCAGTGGGAGCAATGCATCCATGCCACCCACAGAGCCATGGCTAGGCATTCTGGGAATTGTAGTCCAAAAAAGGAGAACTTCCCCCAGTTCAGGTGTTGTGTGTCTGTTGTGTGCCTTCAAGTAGATTCCAACTTATGGTGACCCTAACGCAAACCTATCATGTGGGTTTCTTGGCAAGATTTGCTTGGAGGAAGATTGACATTGTCACCCCCTGAGGCTGAGAGAGTGTGACTTGCCTAAGGACAAATAGTGGGTTTCATGGCTGAGTGGGGAATTGAACCCTGGCCTCCAAAGTCATAGTCCAACACTCAAATCATTATACCACATTGGTGTAACTTTAACTCTGGTGTTCAACCACCCAAAGAAGAGATTGAGCTCTCTCCCTTCCACCTGGTATACTAAAGGGGAAAGATGCAATGGCTGCTTTTGTTCTGGTCAGTTACCCTGAAAGCATTTCACCTAACAATGCCATTAGGAAGCCAGGAAAAGCAAGAGAGCCTTGGCCCTAAATTGGCGCCACTAGATTACAGACGAGAGAATTCAGGCTCATTAATGTGCTGTAATGGAGAATTCATTTCAGGACAATGAAAGTGATGGGCAGCAGACCAAGAGCTGAAAATCCAGGTCTCCATCAAAGAGCTAGAAATGGAGCATCATTTAGAAGAGAAGCACCGCATCCTCCAGAAGGCAGCTTAATCCTTCCCATTACGATGGCTGCGGCACTGTCTCCAAGGCTCAAGTTTACTTGCCCCCCAAGCCAGCCTTGTCCCATCTGCCTTCTTAGATTCGTAGAATCAAAATTTGGAAGGGATCCTAAGGCCACCTAGTCCAATTCCCCCTGTCCTTTGGGAAGAAAGCTAGGAAATAAATGCAACAAATCAATAAATAATAAGTTCCACCCGCCAGCCAACTGCAAATCGTGCCTGAAACAATTGGCCCTTATGGGCAGTTACGGCGTGTAATAGATATTATGCTTGACTGCAGCTTTCTAAATAGTTTTCATGCTTTGGTAGTGTGTACCTGGGCTTATCAAACCAGGCTTTTTAATAATAATTATTATTTTCCTGTTAAATGCAAGTGGACCCATTGGAGTGCACTAGATTTATATCCTCATCCTTTCGGAAACTACTCTGCGTCAACTCTGTGCCGCCTTCCCCAAATTTTGCAAAAGATCCTCATCTTCCTTCCATGGCAGTCATGGCTGAAATGCACCATCGGCCTGAGCAGCATCCCTTCTATAAACTGAGTGATTTCTCTTTTATTTGAATTGTTTTGCTGGAAAGCATTGGCCTCGAAGTGATGGATAATTACCATTGACAATATATAATAAGGAAGCTGAAATGCTGCCAGTAAAGAAAAAACCCTTGCTGAGATCTAAAGCGGGTACAAGGAAATAGCCTGAAATGGAGGTTCCTGGAGACTCAAGGGACAATGGTGTTTTTTTGGCCCACACAACTCTTTTCTAGGCAAGTCCGAGAAGGTTAAAATGCCCCACAACCACAAGAAGTTCTGCATCCCTGCCTTCCAGTGTGCTGATATAAGCTCTCTCCACATTTCTCTCTCTTACTCCACTGCTTGCCATTATAGGGTTGCCAGTTGATGATTGTCCCTGAGGTTTCCCCTAGTTCTGGTGGAGAAAACCTAAAATGCTATGCATTAAATACTAACCACAGTTCTTCACAGCTTGTCATTCAGACATTAATATATAGAGAGAGATCAGTATGCAAAGGGATCTTGTCGTGGCTTTGACAGTAACGGAAAGAGAAGCTGGTAGCATAAGCTTTCATAGACAGGTCTCAGATGCATGAAGTGGATAGTCTAAGGACAGACCTATATAAGCAGACTTAGGCCCTGTACAGACCGGCACTATGTGCCGGCCTGTGGGCGTGCACCAATATGGCAGGGCGCGATTTTGGTGCATGCCGGTCTACACAGCACGCGCCATTATGACAACCCTCTCACCAAATGACACAGTGCCAAAAGGGCGTCATCACACCATGCAGCAGCAGACATAGCGCCCTTTAGAGGGCACAAAAAGAAGCTGCTTGTGGCAGCTTCTATTTGCTCCCTCCAAAGGGTAGAACGGGGGCACAGCGTGCAGTTACCGCAGCTCTGATCCGGGGCAAAAAGGGGCAACGTCCTGCTGTCCATCTCTACAGTCCCAATGTGAGAACAATAGAAATGCAAAACGTGTGGTTCTAGAGATGAAGTAGCAAGTTCAATTTTAACTGTGGCTGCTGATGAACAAAGGCAGGAGGAAGGATGCTGCCTAAAGCCAAGGTAAGTACAGAGCACCCTTTGTTTACGCGGGAGATCCGTTCCGGACTCCCCCGCATAAAACAAATAATGTGTATGCTCCAGCCCCATTTAAATGAATGGGGCTCGTGCATGTGGTGGCATGGCAGTGCGTATGCGCCATGGGTGCGCACTCCATTCATCCCTATGGGATGCGCCGCCCCTTCCTCCTCACACAGCTTTCAGCATATGCTGAAAGCCACGTAAAGCGCGCCTGCATATGATGCAGGCGCACTGTAGTTGACCATGTGAACAGTGGTGGGAGTATTGGAATCTAGTGTGGGAACCAGAAAGGAGATGTGATGAACTGGCAAAGAGAGCCTATATGCCTTGTCTCCCAACAATCATATTTAAAAGTGAACTTGTCATCTCCACAACCCCAAGTTTTCCATTTCTATTGTTATTCTCACACAGCCTGCCTATATAGATCTGTCCCTGGACCATCCACTTCATACTCCTGAAAACATAGACTCAAGTGTACAAAAGCTCATGCTACCAGCTTCTATCTTTCTGTCTCAAAGGTGCTGCAAGATCCCTTTGCATCCTGATTTTCCAGACTAACATGACTGTGTCTCTGAATTCTACCATGAGAGAGAAAGAACATCCTCCCAGGGACATAGCTAGGATTTTAGGAAGGGGGGGGGGGTCCAGACTAAGTGCCACCATTATAATGGGGCTTGGGTGTGGCGGCACAGCAGCACACACCATTCATTAACGGAAGGGGGGGTCCAGACCCCAAGAACCCCCCCCCTTGGCTACGTGTCTGATCCTCCTGTTCCAAAATGAAGACAGACGTCTTAGCTAAAGGGTCTGCTCACAGACCAAGGAGCAGTGAAGGGATTATTCTTTCTCACTTACTTAAGGAGATGGGGAAAATGACCTTTCTTCTAGCCTGCCTGCTTCTGTTAGAAACTGGATGAAGGGGGAAAGAGTCCGAGGGGAGACCCCGGGAAGGAAGGGCGGACGGCAGGGCGACGCTGAGCGACGGAGAAGGACCCCTCTGTCCCTCCTTCCAGCTGGTGGTGCTGCCATGAAGGTGAAGATGTAAAAAAAAAATTGTCATCTACTTCTTGGTGTCTCTGACCGGTCTGATGTATGCGCTGTTATAGCTGGCACCTGGTGTCTAGGTGCAAGGATAGATACATGGGCACAACTATGGCTTGCCTTTTTTATCCCCAGAAATGGGAGGAAAGACAGTTTTTGTCTTATTTTCTGTTCCTTGAATTTGGTGTTTAATGATCTCATCTCGCCTTTATCGATGTTAGGACATTATGGAATGTTGAATGTCTTAATGGTGGAATCTTCAATAGCAGGGCAGCCCTGTGACTGCACCCAGCACCTTAAGTCCGTCACGATCTTATGCATGCCAAGGAGAAGAAGCTTGCCCAACTGCTGAATGAACTGAAGCAGCTGCAATGGCAAGGAAAAGCACCAGAGCCAGCAGAGCAAGCATTGCCTGTTATCTTTGCTATCACGCACACATAAGCTAGGCTGGTACAGAATGCTGAGCTTGTGCGTCTTTCACAGACGTTCATGCACATAAAGAACTTGCACTGGATTGTGGTTGAGGATTGGCCAGTGAAAACCCAGCTGGTCTCAGAGCTGCTGACCCAGAGCAACCTGCCTTTCACTCACCTCCATGTGGAGACACCCAAGGAACACAAGTGGAAGGAGAGCGACCCTAACTGGCTAAAACAGAGGAACTTCGCACTGCAGTGGCTGCGGGAGAACCATTAGTTCCGCCGAATTGGTCTCGGTATGGCCTGGTGGGTGGCCTCCACTTTGAGTGTCTGTTTGTGGAGTATGCCAGGGTTGTGGGCTTCTACACAGCTTGGAAACCAAACCGACCTTTCCCGGTGGACATGGCTGGCTTTGTTGTGGCCCTTCAGCTGCTCCTGGCTAACCGGGAGGTGCATTTTGACTTGCTGACTGAGCATGGTTATCTGGAGAGCAGCCTGCTGCAGTCACTGGTGTCTATTGAGGAGCTGGAGCCCAAAGCTGACCATTGCACCAAGGTGCTTGTCTGGTACACCTGGACCAAGAAGCCCAAGAAGAAACAAGAACTCCTGCAGAAGTAGTGCCTTGGCTCTGATCCAAGTATTGAAGTGTGAATTAGCCCTCCTTCCAGCAATTGCGAAGCAGGTGGCATCTCTGTAGGGCACAAGAAGAGTGGGATAGACTGGCCTATGTGGAATGGCCATAGGCACTAGAGGTTTCCTCATCCTTTTGTCCACAGACATGGTGCACTGGAACTTCTATTTATTTATTAAGGATTAAGGTTGAGCTCCTTCCTGGTCCCATGTGGGAGACATGCTCTTCTTCCAATAAGAAGGGGATTTTTTCATAAGTACTACTATCCCCTTGCTGGGGACATGCCTCCATGTCATTGCCACCACACACCCTGGTAACCTTTTAAATATTTCTTCCTTTAATGCTGCTTCTTTCAACTGGAGAAAGAGTTCAGGATGGATGTTGGGGTCATGGCTGGACATATGCCCGACTGCTGTCCCTTAAGATACAGTGCTTCAGGGACGAGGAGGGAAAAACGTAAGGGCCCATCCCTGAAATACACCACTCCATAGACGCCTTAGCTAAGGAAGCCATAACACAGTGCTGTGACCATGTGTGTATTTGGCTGTAGTTGGTCGGCTGAGCTCAACATTTGGGGAAACAGTTGAGGGCAATGAAAAATAAGTGATAGGAGCTGCCCCACATCTCTTTGCTTCCTTCCAAAACATATTTTCCGCCATCATTTGGCTAAGTGGAAGGCTTGATCCTAGGGAGGAGCTGGTTCCTGTCCTCATGTACTGTAAGGGTGTTTTGTGTTGCCTGTTCCCCAGCTGCATGCCTCTGTGGCTGTTCCAGCAACATGCATGCTAACCAGTCAATAAAGTTATCTACTCCTGCTTCAAAAAAAGAAACTGGATGAAGAGCAGAGGATGAGTCCTGGTGCTACAATAACTGGGAGAGAAGGAAGAGGGTAAATAAATATATAGTCAAACCCCCTCAAGGGAATCTTTGCATGTTGCAGCAGTAAATCAAATAAGATCTGCAGGTTGTGGCTAGGTCTACTAATTTTGCACAAAGTGCTTTCCTCTTCCTGGAAGTGAATCCACCAAAAATGGAGCATTTCCACCCTTGTGTCCTGCCTGTGTACGATCCAGAAAAACTGGAAGCTCATGGCCAGCCTGAGATCTGGCCACCTTATACCATCATGAATATAAGTGCATCTGAAGAAGTAGAATGAAGTCTAGGAAAGCTTATGCTACCAATTTTTTTCCTTCAGTTAATCTCAGTGCTACAAGATCTCTCTATGTAGTGATCCTACAGACTAACACGGCTATATCTTTGAATTCTACCATTTTCAGTACATTTCATTTAATGAATAAATGATTAAAAGGTCCTCGCAGATCTTCTATTTTCTGCTTTTTCAACAGCGGTGTCAAACATCAAGTCGTGAGTTTTGTTCCTTGATCCCAAATACAGGTACTACTAGGAGAAAAATCCAATCTTGTCCAGTGGCATTTCCTTCAAAGGGAGCAAGGCATCTCCGACAATGCAGAGCCCCCAGACCAAAGAAAAAGGTGTCCTTGACATGACTGTAATCTTTCAGATAATTTGCTCCAAAACTGTGCGGCTGGAATTGAATTGAATCATATATTACTTCTGTACTCGTGCGCGCGTGAGGCACATAGTCACAATTTGGGGAAAGAAAAACCCATGAATCAAGAGGAAGATAGAGTTCAGCTCAGGGATACCAGGGTTTTTTTTGTCATCTGCATCCTCTAATGGAAAAGATTATGTGGCAGCCATGAGAGATGCATCTAATAATTTCATTTGTGTCCAGACACAACCAAAACTACAAGATCGTCTAAGAACAGTGTGGGAAGCGAAGAAAGGATCGATGGTATAATACTGCCCCCTTGGGATGAGATTTTGGAATTCACCTGATGCTTTGCTCCTATTTTATATTTGCATGGTTCCTCTCAACTAAATATCCATAGCCAATATTTAAACCACAGAATGAAGACTGACAGCAAGAAAGCAGAGGTTTATGGGTGCCTTTTAATTATACTTCCATTGCAACCACAGATGGATGAGAATTGCATTCCAGTTTTGTCGTAACATGAATTCACTGAAACATTCAGAATTTCTATCCCATAAATATAACAAGAAGAACATGCTGTTGTTGTTTTTCTTTTAAATTGCCAAAGAAGTACATAGAGAGATCTTGCAGCACCTTTGAGACTAACTGAAATAAAGGAGTTTTCGAAGAAGGATATTGGCAAGCTGGAACATGTCCATAGAAGAACGACCAAGATGACCAAAGGTCTGGAAAGTAAGGCCTAAGAGGAACAACTGGGGAGCTGGGAATGTTTAGCAAGGAAAAGAGAAGACTGAGAACTGACATGAGGTGTTACCTTTAAGTCCCCTGTCAAATTATGTGCCTTTAAGTCACGTGTCAAGTTATGGTGGCTTCATGAATGTCACAGGGTTTTCTCAGGCAAGGAATACTCAGAGGACGTTTTGCCAATTCCATCCTCTGAAATGTGGCCTACAGCACCTGGTATTCATTGGTGGTCTCCCATCCAAGTACTAACCAGGGATGACTCTGCTTAGATTCCAAAATCAGACATGATTTGGTGTCTTTAAAGTATTATTCCCTGGTGGTGTGAGAGTCATCATTAAATTTCTGAAGAGAGGTCATGTATAATATGGCGTGAGCATGTTTTCTACTGGCCCCGCAACTAGAACAAGAAGCAATGGATTCAAATTACAAGAGAAGAGATTCCACCTAAGCATTAGGAAGAACGTCTTGCCAGTAAAAGCTCTTCAACTGCCTTGGAAGGCAGTAGACCTCTTCACCATTGAAAGTCTTTAAACAGAGGTTGGATGACCATCTCTCGGCATTGCTTTAGTTGTGTATTGCTGCATAGCAGGGAGTTAGACTATATGGCCCTTGGACTCCTTCTCACCTCTATGATTTTGTGAACTCTGGGAGAAACTGAAGGTGGACATTCGGCTCCAAGGCTTCATAAAAGCCTGGGTTTGAATGCTTGGATATTCAAATTCATGTTTGTGGTAGCAGAACATATGTATGCATTAAAGCAAAACCAACTAACGGTGTTAACCCATATGTGGGAGGCTCCACCACCTTCTGAGGAACTCTGTACCATTGCTGACTAGCTTCCATCTTTCTTCCAAAGGTCTAGCTGAAACAAGCTTTCTTGTCAATTGAACCTGTTGCTTAAGATCTTCTCCTCCATTGCAACACAGAACAAAACATCTCCTCATCTTTACAATGTTCCATTCAGATTTTTGCGTCGGGTATTTTTTGCATCGGTATCAGGTTTCCTCTTAACGGCCTGTTCTCCAGGCTAAACATAGCCATCTCCTTCCATGTTTCATCAAAGGACTTGGTGCCATTCTCCCTGATGACAGATGTGATTGATTGATTGATTGATTGATTGATTGGCAGTGTTCCTGGAGATTGTTTTTGACAAGCTCTTCAAGCTCAGGACTGGACACCAAAGTGGTCAAGAAAGAAATCCCAGTCCTTCTGCAGTGGTAGATCAGACTACTCAGAGGCAATTCATAAGCCCCCATCGATAGACTGCTGATCTAATCAGGAAAAGACACCGTTACAGAGGAAATATAATTACAGATATCTGGCAATAACTCAGTGGAAAAGCACAGCTCCCGAGACACCTCCAAATGCATGACTTATCTGTTGCTTCTAGACTAATTAAAAATATCACCTCAAGAGTTGACACTTGCTTGATGGATGGAGGTTGGTCATCATTTCTGAAAGTACAAGAAAAGCCAGAGGAGCATTTCTGCATCACTACGTTTCACTCCAACTATGGTTATTTTATTAGGGACTGTCTTTGTTTCGGGATCCTTGGCTCTGATCAGTCTATCCCTACCATTTTTGCCCTAGGAAGACCTCTGCTAACTGATGCAAAGGATAACATGGCATCTGTTTACTTTCCATATACTGTACATAAGCTACCTTGACTGAGTGTTGTATCTTTCTTCAATACTGACCAGAAGACATTGTCTTGCATCACACTTGGAAGCAATCTAGCTTAGGAGGTACACAACAGACTGTGACCCACAGTGTTTGCCCTCCAGATCCTCACATAGCTCAACCATCCCAAACTGGCCAAAAATCAACCAAAAATGACACCAGAAGTGATGTGGCATCAATTCTGGTCACATCAGACATGATAGTGTGGCTCCCAAAGGAATGCACAGATTAAAAAATGGACCCACTGCTGTTTGAAAAGAGCTATCCAAGGGACTGAAATTCTTTGGAGGATAGGTTTCAGATGCCTTGGGTAAGTTTTTTCATATTCGTACTAAAACCCAGAGCATACTCACCATCCCACTGACATAGAAGCAGCCAGCCATAACCAGTCCTGAACTTCTGGGTCTTTCTTAAAATCAGGCCTTAGTTACATAAAGGGCCCATACAGACAGGCCAAAATAAAGCTGCTTCAGGTCACTTTGGAGCTAATGCTGTTTAAATGATGCATGCGTCCTAAGAGTCCAGAAGCCATGCTAAAGGAGCGCAGCTTTGGTGCAGCTTCTAGCCTCTTAGGATGCATGCATCATTTAAACAGCATACCTTCAAAGTGACCTGAAGCAGCTTTATTTTGTCCTGCCTGTATGGGCCCTTTAGGAATGAGCCAGTCTTACAGTCTCCAGAAATGTCAATTGTCTTTTAAACACACAAAATTGCAATGATTTTTACCTTACACTGGGGAGGGGGAGGGTTTAAAATAAAGACAGGTTTCCCATCCTGGTTAAAAGTCAATACTGCTTCAGTGCTACCAGTCTTTGTCCAAGTTCAATAGTCATTAAAACTCTGCAATAACCGAATGTATTAAAGGAAATTAACCTACTGCAGCCAACAGAACTGACAGGGATTTACTGTACTTGAGCACTTTAATTTTGATACAAACAACAAAAAACACCCTGCACATGGCTAAGCCATAATTCATGTGTCAATGATGCTTTATTAGCTGTTAACTATTTGCCATTATTGGGGATCAAAAGAGGATAATCCAGGGCTTTTTGACTCCCAATTCCAATACTTTTTTGTTTTGGGGATGCTCATTCCGTTCATGCAATTAATCCCAAATGATTTACCCAAACTGAACAATTTTTCAGTCTCACCGATGCGAACGGTAGCATTAAACCCAGGCATAATCTTTTCCTCTTCCAGTTAGTGGGATTTAAAATGGCTTTCCTTGAGTCTGATCCTGCCCATTGTTTTCCATGGTTCAAATGTGACATTGCTGTGTAGGCAACAGTCACAAATCCAGGGCTGCATCCACACTGCAAAAATAACCCAGTTTGACATGTAGCCCTCTGGTTTTAATCCAGAACAGTGTCATTCAGGGTGATTTAAATCTTCCTAAATACTCACAAGAGCCAGAGTGGTTTGACCATTGGTCTAGGACACTGGAAGACCAGGGTTCAAATCCTGGCTTGGCCATGGAAACCCACTGAGTGACCTGGGGCAAGGCACATGCTCTCAGCCTCCGAGGAAGTTATCACACGGGGAAAATTGGAAGGTTAACCAAAGGTTAATTCGGGGGTCATCCAAGGTATTTCACATAATTTCGCAAAAGATTTTCATATGACGTCGCACGCAAATGGAACGCAATCCAAATGCCATTGTGCGACATCCCACGAACAGCTGAATTCAGAAAAATAGAGAATTTATAAATCCTTTCCCAGTGCGAATTTGCAGTCATTTTGCATCTGAAATGCACCTCCATGCGATTACTGTCGGCCATGGGATCCTGTCCTCCCTGTGCATGCGCAAACACATTAATTCAAAATAAAGAAGCCGATGAATACGTACGCATGTGATAGGTTCATTCACATTCACACTGCTTTCTCTTTCCGATGGACGCTGTGTTCGTCTGTGCGTGTAATAAGCCACTATGTAATTTCTTGGATTTTCGGATTCCCCCCCCCCCCTTCTTCTTTTGGGACGGTGATACATTCCTCCATGTGAAAAAGCCCAAATCATGCCTAAAACCCCATGATAGATTCAGTTAAGGGTTGACATAAGTTGGAAATGACTGGAAGGCACATGACAACAACAACATTATACTGTTATGTTTTATTGCGTCATCCTTGATTATATATGTCTGGTGTTCTGCCCTGTGGTGAAAAGGGCATTATAAATAAACACCATTGTTGTCGTTCTTGTTATCTTGTTGTTGTTGTTATTCTTATTCTTATCATCATCATCATCTCATGGACATGACTTATATTGGGCCATAGCCATCCGCTCTGAACGCTACACTTTTTAACCTGGGAAGATTACCAAGATTGTCTTGTTGCCAGTTGTGTTTGTAGCACACCCACACACTTTCTAAGCACCTGCGTCTGACACTGACTCTGGCAGCTCCAGCTCATGGAAAAAAGGAAGCTCCCAGCAGGTTTGCTCTCTGTTGCAAACTGGGAAAATGTAACAGTCAGAGAAGACTCACAGCTTGGCACCTCGACATGAAATTATGACGAGGCTTGGCATTTTTATTCTGTTTTAATTTTTTTTGCCTCCTTTTTTAATAGGCACCTACTTTGCTTCTGGGGACGAACAGCTGTAAAAGAAATTGGAGCTCCCTTGGCAGGGGATGTTGATGAGTCTCATGCATTGGCGGCAGTGAATCACATCCACTGCATCGTGCGTAGATTATGTATGAATAGTCGCAGGGAAAGCTAACAGGGTGGCAAACTCTCCAATATATCAGTACCTAAGAAATAATGGGGCATAATACACTACCCCAGAAGGGGGCTTTGTTTTCAGAGCTTGAAGATGCGATATTTTGCACCCCGACCAGGCATGGCATACCCACCAATGTTGGACAGATGAAACCCAGAACACATGAGGCCAAGTAACATCACAGTGCGGTCAAGAAGGCAAAAGTGATTTGTGAGAAACAGTGGCCCAGTTTTTCAAAAGCTCATTAAAAAGAACGTTATTGAACACAGGGCTGCATCTGCACTGCAGAATAAATGCAGTTTGACCCTACTTTAAATGCAATAGCTCAGTGCTATGGAATCCTGAGTTTGGGATCCTGGGTTTCCATAGCTGAGCAGGGATTCAAACCCTGGTCTCCCAGGCTGCATTCACACTGCAGAAACAATCCAGTTTGACACCACTTTAATTGCAATGACTCAGTGCTATGCAATCCTGGGATCTGGGTTTCCATAGCTGAGCAGGGGTTTGTGCCCTACTCTTCCAGGCTGCATGCTCATTGCAGAAACAATCCAGTTTGACACCACTTTAACTGCCATGGCTCAATGCTATGGAATCCTGAGATTTGAAGTTTGTTGTGGCACCAGAGTGCTCTGACAGAGAAGGCTAAGTGTCTTGCATAACTACAAATCCCAGGATCCCATAGCATTGAGCCCTGGCAGTTAAAGTGGTGCCATACTGCATTATTTCTGCAGTGTGGATGCAGCCCAGGAGACTCCAAGGCTCATGTTCCTTGAAGCCAAAACTTCTAGATTTGCCTCCCTGGTCCACACACACATTTGCAAACCTACGTTGCCCGATTAAAGCCATGTTGAGCCATCATGGTGTAGTGGTTTGAGCATTGAACTATGGCTCTAGAGACCAGGGTTTGACTCCCAGTTGGCCATGAAACCCACTGGGTGACCTTGGGCAAGTCACACTCTCTCAGCCTCAGGGAAAAGCAATGGCAAACCTCTGAACAAATCTTGCCAAGAAAATGGCTTGATAGGGGATCGCCTTAGGGTCTCCATAAGTCAGAAATGACTTGAAGGCACATAACACACACACACACACACGCATTTAGTGACTCTTATTTATTCTGATAAGAAAGGTTGCTATTTCTAAGGAATCTTTTGGCATGTCCAATTAAAAGTCCATTGGCCTCCTTCGCTGGTGTCTCAAGAACTTAAGTTCAGGATTTGCATTTGAGACGGTAATGTAAACTGGCAGAAAAGAAGCCACGATAACAGCTCTAATGAAGAAGCAGCATCAGATAAGGAAGCCACTCTCAGATGGCCCAGAATATTAACTCGACAAATTAATCAATTAGTTTTTAATATACATTCCCTGCAAGGGAGATATGACTGGCTTCAAGGGCCATTTTATTTT
>NC_056527.1:150466707-150502226 GCF_019175285.1 Sceloporus undulatus | reverse complement strand
AAGGGGTTTTTGTGCAGAAAACACAATTCTCAGTGTGGAAAAGTGGTTTTCTGCATTATTATTATTATTATTATTGTTGTTGTTGTTGTTGCACAGAAAACATCAAAAATAACATTTCCCTGCAGAAAATGCCATTTCTTTTTATGTACAAAACAAAACAACCTTCATGCGCATTTTTCCAGCAGAACAAGTCCTAAACTGCAGAGATCCTCATCTGCCCAGGTTTCCCTTTATCAGGATTTCCAGACACACAGCTAAGCGTTTTCTTTTCAGCTGTGGTTGAAATATTTATAATAGCCTTTCCGTCCCGATTCTGTAACATCAAGTAAAGCTTTTTTCCAAAATGGTTGGGACCAGAAGTGTTTTCAGTTTTGGAGTTTTTCAGATTATGGAATGCTTGCATTTACAAAATGAGATATCTTGGAGATGGGATCCAAGACTAAACATAAAATTCAATTATGTTACACATTCTCCTTATACACATAGCCATTATACACAATATTTTCAGTAATTTTGTACGTGAAACAAAGTTTGTGTACACACTGAACCATCAAAAAGCACAGGTGTCTCTATCTCAGCCATGTGGCAATTTTGGATTTCTCAATTTTGGATAAGGAAGACACAGTCTGTATATGGCTCAGCCTAGTCTCAGCCCACTTGCTGATATACTATGCAACACTGAGCCATATAGGATTGAAGCCATTATATGTTTTAATAGACTTCTGGTCACATCCTGGTGTTTAATGTGAAGTTAAAGTCTTTCACGGCTGGCATCCATAGTTTTCTGTGGGTTTTTCAGGGTATGTGGCAATGTTCTGGAAGAATTTATTCCTGACATTTCACCTGAATCTGTGGCTGGCATCTTCAGAGGTTGGTGGCATGGAAGTGTGTGGATATATATCCCTTTAGGACCCTTGTTTGGTGTTTATTTTATGGCATTTTTAGGAAGGGCGATTAGCAGCCCTGACAGGACCCCAAGATCTGAAAAATGGCCCTCAGACCCATAAGAGTTTCCCCACACTTCCTTTCAAAAGTGCATTAAAATGTGGATGTCAGTGTTCAAATGGAATTTAAGGGTATGGAGAAAACATATGCAGAAGAGCAAAATGGACTTCAGCCATTTCCTCACTCCAGTTTTAGAGGACCTTCCTTCTGGCCCCTTGATCAATCAACTTCCCTTAATGCTCTGAACAAATGCACAGGGGGACATGTTTATCTCCAGAATGGCTTCACCATCTTTTTATAGGTTTGTTCTCTCTGCGTTGAACAGCACTCAAGCATTCCTCCGCTCCGAAGCCTGGGGAATTTTCCATCATTCTGTCCAAGAAACAAACTACATATTCAGTTTGATGAGATAAGTGTGCTCCTAAAAGGCGGCAGTTAAACGTAGCTCAAACCGGTCGTAGGAAGGATGATGAATGGAGAGCAGGCACAAGAACCATGAGAGTCCCCTACCTCCCAGATTTTGTTGCTTGGAAATATTTGTAGCCGGTGTTAGATATGTGCCTTCAAGTTGCCTTTTGACTCAGGGCGACCCCATAGATTCCATAGGCAAGGACTACTCAGAAGTGGTTTTGTCCGCTCCTTCCTCTGAAATATAGCCTACATCACATGGTATTTGTTGATGCTTTCCCATCCAAGTGCTAACCAGGGTTGACAATTTTGAATTTTGAAATATTTTAGATTTTGGAATTCTGGATAAGGGAGACTCAGTTCATCCAAGATCCCCTAATACTGATATCCCGACTAATACATCTATGTGTCTGAATTCTATATTACTCCAGCATGGCATAGTGGTTTGAGCATACTCAGGAGATCAGGCTTCAATTCTCAGCTCACTGGGTGCCCTTGGGCAAGTCACACTCTCTCAGCCTCAGGGGAAGGCAATGGGAAACCTCCTCTGAATAAATTTTGCAAGGAAAAACCCATGATAGGTTTGTCTTAGGGTCGCCGTATGTCGAAAATGACTTGAAGGCACACAACACACACACATGCATATCTATCTCCATATAAAAATGTGCCAGCACATTCACTGGAAGTCACAGCTGTGCACTTGAGTGTGCAACCTTGATCATAGCCTGTTGCACTGCTGTCACATTGCTTCCCAAACACCAGGTCAAAAGAGTGAGATTGGGGCTAAGTGTGTACTTGTGAAATGACTGTCTACACTAGGGACAGATAACACATCTGTAACTACTAAGGAATAGCCAACTCCTTGAGCAACTTTTATACTAACATCAAGCACTAATGGGATTCCATCCTAAATAGTGGTGCCTCGGGATACGAAATGATCGGGTTACGAAATTTCCGGGATACGAAAAAGTTGGATTGGCAAAAACTGTTTCGGGTTACGAAATATTTTTCGGGTTACGAAATTCATTTCGGCGCAAAATTCAAATGCTGCAAAGTGCAGCTATAGGCTTTCCAGTGCTAACGGAAAAGTGTTTCGGGTTACGAAATTTTCGGGTTACGAAAGGAATGGCGGAACGAATTAATTTCGTAACCCGAGGCACCACTTACATCTTTTGCTCATGTAGATGGATCTTAGAAGGTAGCTTCCTTTGATTTGTGAAGTCAAAGGCTTTCATGGCCGGCATCCATAGGTTTTTGTGGGGGTTTTGGGCCATGTGGCCATGTTC
Organism: Sceloporus undulatus; assembly: GCF_019175285.1. Lineage (NCBI taxonomy): Eukaryota > Metazoa > Chordata > Lepidosauria > Squamata > Phrynosomatidae > Sceloporus > Sceloporus undulatus. Next base: position 150,499,587 of record NC_056527.1, on the reverse strand, counting down.
TAGAAGAGTTTATTCCTGACATTTCTAAGAAAGATACTAGCCACAGATGCTGGTGAAACGTCAGGAATACACTCTTCTAGAACATGGCCACATAGCCTGAAAAACCCACAAATAACTATCCCTTTGATTTATTTAATTTATATCCCGCGCACTGAATTTCGAGAAACCCAATGAGATCAAAACTTAACAGAATTCCACATTCGAGGTGAGTTTATTTCTATGTCCCTCTCTTGCAGAATGTCCAGCTGGAAAAACAAAACAAAAGTACACGCTATGAATGTCCATGTTATGTTATAATTAGTTTAAATGCCCTGGCTTCAAACTGCAAAAAATAAATGGTGCTTTGCATTGTCGCTTTCAGTTTTACCGGCGAGAAGTGTAAAGAGGGCTCCTCCTGGAGACACGGCCTTCCTATTTTTATTCGCTAATAAGAAAGATGATTTGTCTTGCATGGGTTTAGAAAAAAGAGACAGCGATCTAATTAGGATGTAGCAGAGCAGCTCCCTGTTTTTATTTAATTGACTGGTGCAAGCTATGAGAGGACATGCAAGATTTCTTTCAACGTTCAATAACCGCAAGGGCTTGCAGACATTGTTTGTGTGAAGTTTCTCTGAAATCTTCTGAATAGGACCTCACAGTGCAGTAGGCAAAAATTCAACCATATTCCTGAGACAACCTAGCACAGATTTTCATATTCAAATGTAGGCTTCAAATATGCAGATATGATGGGGAGCCATGCTGACCTCTGCTTAGTAGGTTCTCATCTTCTTGCCTTGCCTTTATACTGTGTTATATTGCATGTTTGGCAGTACGTAGAGAGATCTTGTAGCACCTTTGAGACTATGTGAAAGAAAGAAATTGGCAGCATGAGCTTTCCTAGACTTCAGTCTACTTCCTCAGATGCATTTGCATTTCTTTCAGTGAGTCTCAAAGGTGATACAAGATCTCTCTATGTACTGATTTTACAAACTAACACGGCTATATCTTTGGATTCTTAACAAGACTAGCTGAGCTTGTACACATAAATACACACACACACACACACACAATGACATGCAGATTGATCAAAAAGAGGCAAGCAACCCACTGAGTTCAACTGCTTTTTAATAGTCTGTGCAACAAGTCTGCAGTTGTTGCAGTTTTAAATTTTGTGCCTTTGCACGAATGCAAAGCAAGCAGCCTTGAAAATGTGCAAAACCACTCTGGGAAGAAAACCCCCCAAAAACCTGGCTCACAAGAAGGATCTTTGCTTGCTTATGTGCATTTTCCCGTGTGAGGGCAAATGGTGAGGCAGAAAACATGTTGTTGCTCATTGCCACCCAGTCAATGTCAAATGGTAGACTTCCAAGTCACCCTGCTTTTTGCAAACTCAAAGCAGCCATTGTAGTTTCCTTGATGGAGTTTATCCAACTGCAGACGATTAGAGAGTTTCTGGCATGTTTGTGTGCGGTGATCATGGTTTTAATAGTCTAGATTGGATTTTGCTAGTGTAACTCCTATGAGTTATTGATTTTGGCCCAGTGGGTGAAAAAACCCCAACAAAGGTTGAGTTCAGAAAAAGGGGAGATGGAGGTGATAGAAGCTGCAGTTGCCAGACAGGGCTAAGAAGCAGGCCCTTTTCATCATGCAAAAAGATAGTGGAATTTTCAGTTATGCATATAGGAAGGAACAAAAGAGTAAAATACTTATATAGTGGTATTTCTGTTATGCATTTCCACTTGTTTTACATATCTTTAAGGAGGGACAGCATGGTATAGTCTTGTGTCTTGGACTAGGAACCAGGCCAACGGTGTTCCCATTCCTGCTCAACCCTGGAAACCCATTGAATAAATAACCTTGCACAAACCAGACTCTCTCAACCTCAGAGGAAGGCAATAGCAAACCCCCTCTGAACAAATCTTGCCAAGAAAACCCCATGATATATGTGCCCTAGGGTCACCACAAGTCAGAAATGACTTGAATGCACACAATTCCAACTACAAGGACTTTAAGATTGGCACCCAAATGTTGCAAGACAGGCAAAAGAGTCCTGAAACCAAGTCCTGCACTAGTATCACATTAGTTGCATGGAACATATGGGACAGCCCATATATATCCTTGGTTGTAAAGTTGCATATATATATATATATATATATATATATATATATATATATATCCATGTAGAATTCCAGAACACTAAAATTTCTCAAAGAGTGTAGTGAATACATTCCCAGTCATTTGAAAGAGTTCTTACCCAAACCCTATTTTGTTGAGTAGCTTTGACATTCAGCTCCTTTTGCAAAGTCCTCTGAGTTTAGGAAAGCCATTCCATTTCACTAGCAGAACTCCCTGAACAAGGACTCTCAGTAAAGATACACACACACACACCTCCCACACTTCACTGCTAGGAGAGAGCCTTGTTTGCATATGTCTTGTAAATCCTGATAACTTTCTGTACATCTAAGCTTCGTAATAAAAAACTTGACCAATCCAGAACAAAACCTGTCAATTATTGGAAGCCAAGAAATGGGCTTTACAGATTAATTCAAGCAGTCCTGCAAAGACAAAGCCACGAATCCTCTTGTGTTTGTTTGCCATTCGAAGGGAGGGAGGGGAGGAGGGAGGGCTGCCTTCCATCGGAGGCCAAAACCTTTGGTGGGGATAGAAAGCGGATGTGGGAAATCAGTTGGAATTGTTCAACAGTTATACCGGCAGCTGTTCTGCACCGATCTCTCCTTCTTTGCCTTGGCACCATGACAGTTACTGCATGGGGCTAATTAGAGCAGATCAGTTGCTGCTCAAGCAAATTATTGATCCTTGCTTTGGGGAGAAGAAAAGACCAAGTGGAAGCGGAGGTGGGAGATGAGCTTTGCTGAGACCTGGCTGTGAGTTTGGACTTTCCTAGTGTGATGCGTTGTCAACAAAAACATTGAATGAATGAATTTATTACAGCATACAGCCAGCATAGTCAACAAAAACTAAACTGCAACACAGCGTTTGACAGGCTGAGTTCTGGAACTCTAGGGACTGCATACCCTCCAACGTTTCACAGGTGAAAGCCAGGACACAGGTGGCCAAGCAAAATCCGAGTATGGTCAAGATGGCAAAAGTGATCAGCGAGGAAGATGACCCAAGCTAGAGGAGGCTGAAGCAGTTTGCTTTTGTCTGAGCCTACAAGGGAAGACCAGATTCCTACCCTCCTCTCTCTTCCTCCTGCTGAGTTCACCGAATGCAAAATGCTTCTGTGTTTTTGAACTCAGTTTGTTGCAATTGAAGTACTGTACCCTGAGGATGAAGGGAGAGATTAGGTTGAGGAGGGTGAAACTGGGACATTTTAGAAGCAGCTGAAAAAGTGGGATGAAAGAGGATTAACTAGGACTGCACCTTCCCAATCGGGACAGTTTTTGACTTTATTGTTAGGTATGTGGCGCTTGGCTAGACATCATCCCAACACAAGCCTGATATCTCTTCACTAGGAACCGACAGTTTAACCTTGCATATTTTTAAGATGCAGGGAATAATTAAGCCGAAAGTGCAGCGGAAAAATCAGATAAGCGATAACAAACTGCTTAACCTCGTGGTTTTAAGCAGGATAATGCCAGAGTAAATAACAATAGCTGTCTTCAGGGGGAGAGATGGAGCCATCACGGCACCGGCATCTTGCCCTTATCTTAGTTCTTAGGAGAAATGTCTCAGGCTGCTCTCATTATGAGATATTCCTCTGGGAATGAGAAATGTTATGATAGAATGTGTTTTCAGCCTGTATTATTGCATTTGTAACCAACCTTGGCTTTGAGGAGCAGAGAGTGGCAATTTTTTGGCATCATGATGGTCATCTCAACCCATGCTTGGTCAAGATTAGGTGGCTAGTGATATTATGAAGGGGAAACTTTTCACAATAACGCTCATCCCACATCAGTTATGCTGATGACCTGGAATGGATTTCTCATGCCACTAACTTGGAAACCACTGCATGAAACTACAGTCATGAAACTTAAGTCTGTGGACTTGAAATCTGCGGACTTGAAAATCTGCGGAGGAGTGACCACCATTAACCGCAATAGGGAGCACACCCCATTCAAGCCCATGGGGCTTGAAAATGTGCGAGATTTGAAACTCATGGGGGAGTTGTCTGGAATTGTATTTTTACTTTTGGCTTGGTGGCACAATGGTTAAATGCCAGTCCTGCAGTCATAATGTTGTGAGTTCGATCTTAAAGGGCTCTGGGTTGACTCAGCCTTCCATCTTTTTGTAGGTCGGTAAAATGAGTATCAGCTTGTTGGGGGCAATTGTCTTACAGATTGTAAACCACTTAGAGAGTGCTATGAAGTGGTTTAGAAATGTAAAGTACTAAGTGCTCTTTTGCAACATGGAAGGGTGAAGAAGCTGTGTTTGCTGTTTTTGTGCAGCAAAGGAACTCACTGTTTAATGTGCAGTTGCTAATTTCCCTCCAAAGTGTATTTTATGGTCCATACGGTTGGGACGGGGAGCAATTGGCATTCTGTTCTGTTATCTAGAAATTTATAACCTCCCATGGCAGCCTGGCCACCAGGACCATCCCTTCATTAATTATTTGGTCTTCACCTGTTCCTGCAATTAAATGGGCATCCATTTAACCTGTGCAGTCGGAGGGTCATTACTTGGTCAATGACGGATGGAGGAGAAGGGGTTAGCTTTCCTCCTGGAGAAGAGCAGAAAATAAAAATAAAGGAGAGTCAATTAAAAGGTGCTCCAGTCAGCTAAATGGCTTGAACAATAATTTCTCGTTGGTACTCCCTTGCACCTATAATTCTTCTGTGATTTACGGCTTGCATTATATAAAGTGGATAGCTTTCCACCTGTGGGCAAAGAAACAAACAAGAATTTGAGACATGCCTCCCTCCCTGAGAGATTAATGGGAATGTTTCTGATGCTGCCCTGACTCTTTTTAGAACAGAGGTGAGCAAAGAGTCTCAGGGTTGCAGGTGGGCCCTGAAAGCTGTTTTAGTGGCCACCAACTTCGTCGGACTCCCTTAGCCTTTCCTTTTCCTAATAAAAGAAGAATGAAGTGCTTTTACAGGAAGCTTCCAGGAGTGATCGTTCACCTTTGAAATCATTTACAGGAGTCCCAGTGCACTGCTTAACACACACACACACACACACACACACACACACACACACACACAGTGTACATTTTTCAAAACCAGAAGAGAATTTCTACCCACTTTTGGGTTTCTTGGTTTTCTTGTTTTGTGGAATTTTGGGCTGCCTTTGTGGAGACATTTCACAGCTGCTCAACCCAAATGGTGCAGCTTCACTTTCTAGTTCCTTTGAATTTGGACTGTGCAAAAGTTGGAAGCATAAAGGTTTTTCAGTGGATTTAAGGAAAGCCTGCCACACCATCCTCTTAGATAGTGCTATTTAAGAATGTACATGGGATATTGCATGTGCTCAAGGCTGTGTTATGCACAGTTACCTGGGCTGCATCTACACTGCAGAAATAAAGCAGTTTGATACCACTTTAACTGCTATGACTCAAGGCTATGGAACTTTGGGATTAATAGTTTTGGGAGATATTTAGCCTTTCTTGTCAGAGAGCTCTGGTGCCACCATAAGCTACAATTCCCAGAATTCCATAGCATTGCACCATTACAGTTAAAGCAGTGTCAAACTTCGTTAATGCTGCCGGGTGGCAACAGCCCCAGAAATAGGTCCCATTTAATTATATGGGTCTTTCGTCTGTATAGAGATGGTAAGGTTCACCCTGGGAGTTGTTTTGCATCTCGGATCATTTGGATTCCCATTTCAAAGCCACTTTTAAGGCCATAAATGGTTTTGAACCAATTGGGGTGAGCAGTTCTCTGATGTGGTTTCTCCAGATGTATGTATGGGGTATAAAGCCCTTAGTGGGGTTTATAAGTCACGGGCCTTTCCTCCTTTTGTTTGCTGGAAATATACTTGGTCTATCTCTCAACCTGCTTCTACTGTGAGTTCTGGCTTTATAATTTAGGACCCCGGACCGCTGCTTGGCTCTGTTATCTTGTGCCTTGTGGACTTTGTTTGGATTTACGGCTGCGGACCTTGGACTGTTTGCTATTGAATCCTGTGCTTGTTCCTTCGGCTACTGAACTGTTGGCACTCAGCTTTCTGTTATATCATGAGAGGGATCATGAGAAATGTGATGATAGTATGTGTGTTCAGCCCTGTATTATTGTATTCGTAACCAGCCTTTGCTTTGAGGATCAGAGAGTGGCAATACTTTGGCATCATGACCGTGCCATGATGGTCATCTCAACCCATGCTTGGGTCAAGATTAGGTGGCGAGTGATAACTATTTATGAAGGACAACAATCCTGCTCATCCATGGAGATTTTCTGAGGAGACTGTGCTCCTTCTTCCATGGATGGCAGATGCCACAGCGACGTCTGTTTGTTGACACCCTGTCTTTGAATTTCCTAATCTCAAGATGTTGACATCTTCTGCTGATACTTAAACAATGGGTCAAAATCCAGCAGAGGCTGGTGGCTGCCATGCCATGGAGGCAGCAAACCTACTCTAGGCTTCCATTTGCACTTTAAATGAGCTGTCCATAGCGCTATACCTCAAACAGATCCAGCATTTTGGACAGCTTCTTTCAGGTTCATAAAAAGAAATGGAATGGATTCACCACCCCACTGACATGGGAGCCGGCAGCCAACTCTACCAAAATAGTGTGAAACGCCTCTCCTTTTTAGTTGTTTCTTAGGCAGTTTTATTACCATTTTACAAACTGCTGCGTCAACCTTGGAACCAAAAAGCGTCTTGTAACTGCTTTAATTGTTGTAAATGTTGTAAAAGCAATAAGGGAGCATTCCCTGTCTGTGAAAACTAGTACAGTGGTACCCCGGGATACGAATTACCCAGCTTACGAATTTTTCGGGATACGAAAAAATCCCATAGGGATTTATTGTTTCGGCTTACGAAGGTTTTTTCGGGTTACGAAAAAACCTCGGCGCTATTTCGCCACCGGAGGGCAGCAGAGAGCTATTTTTTTCCATTAGCGCCTATGGCAATTCAGGTTACGAAGGTTTTTCGGGTTACGAAATTAGCCGCGGAACGAATTAATTTCGTAACCCGAGGTACCACTGTAGATAAGGGACTTTGATGATCTGGCCATCTTTCCCCCCATATTTTATTTCAACATGAGAAAAGTGTATACTTTTTTTTCCGATTGTGCAGAACACGCCTTTGAAATTCTGCCTTCCAGGAAGACTGGGAGATGACACACAATGTTCCATTTCCTCTTGAGTTTGTCAGTTCGGTTTTGTTTTTGTCTGAATAATGAGTCCTTCTTTCTGCACAACCATTTTTATCCTTGGGTTTTAGCCTTACCTTCTCCCTCCCAGGTTACTCTGTGTGCCTGCAGGGAAATCTGAATTATGCATCCTCAATAGCATGCTAACCTAACGCAGAACAACCATCCTGACAGCGGTGTTTGGGACTAGGAGGATGTTTGCACCAAAAGCCATTTGGGTAGAATCTCAATATTTTTCTGAAACCAGGAGCTGGTACAATAGAAATGCCCTTCCATTTCCCCCATCTCTGATTCTCATTACGCTAATAATTATTATTAATGGCTGTTTATTCACAACAGCAGATATAAATGAGTGGCCAGGGATTGTTCCAGTCTCAATGATGGAAACCTTCTGGGTAATATTGGGAGAATCACACTCTCTCAGCTATTGGCCAGCCTCCTCTTCTAAATAAATCCTGTGAAGAAAATCCAAAAGGTTGGCATAAGTTTACGTGGTCTGAGTAAAAACTGTAGACAGCTTCTGTATGTTTAATGGATCGTAAAAGTGTCCCAGTCTTGATTTCTCCAGCATGTAATGCAAGATCTCTTTGCATACTGACATTACAGACTAGCATGGCCATCTCTGAATTCTTTCCAATGGGGTTGGGAAACAGTTGGGAAATCCATTTTTCACTTGAGAAACCAACACTAGCTAAAATCCTTTCCATTCCAACTCCATTCTAACTGGGAATAAGCAATAGGTTTCAGAACCTTAATTCAGAAAATGGTCATAAACTCCCTCCGGTTCATTGCCATTCTTTGTCCATCAGGTGTTTCTGTTCTTCGGATTGCTAGTTTCCCTTTCTTGTGTAATTCATTACAATTTTTTAATAGAATGACATCCCAATACTACAGGCTATCCTCATGCCCAGCTGTCTCTATGTAACACTCACCTCAGCAGATGGAGAGTATGCAATTTATTATAATGCTAAAACCCCAATGAGTTTATTCAATGAAGCTGAATAGTGGGAGATTTGGGATGGAAAAAAAGGACAGCTTTTTTTTCATACAATTAGCTGTTCGACTATGGAATTTGACCGCATAAGATGTCCTGATGGTGGCCACTAATGGGGATGCCTTTTAAAAGGGCATTGCATGGATTCATGGAAGATGTTACATCCTCCATGAATCCAATACGTTACAATTCATGATGGAGATATATTACCTCAGTACCAAAGATAGTATATCACTCAGTACCAGTTGCTGGGGAAACAACTGTAAGAGGCTTCTATCATTTACATGTCCTGGTTCTGAGCTTCACAGTCAGGCATATAATTGACCATTGTGGAAATGAAATGCTGAACTAGGTAGCCTTCTGGCTGGATCCAACACAGGTCTTATATTCTTAAGAGCATGCTGTTCATATCGGCTGAAATTCTGTGCTAGAGGCATAGCAACCATTAAGGCCGGCCTGGGGGCGAAGTTGGGGCATCGCATCCACATGACGCATGCCCCGACTCTGCCCCCAGGGTGTCGTGATGCCGTGCGTTGCTCCACATGCCAAGTGGCATTGTGGCACTCCTCTGCCGCTGTGTCTAAACAATACAGTGCCAAAAGAGCACCGTATAGCCACTGCAATGCAGCTGTCGTGCTCTTTCCAGGGTGCAAAAAGGAGCCACTTTTTGTGGCTCCTTTTTGTGCCCTGGAAAGGCCCGATCCAGCTAGGAAAGGGGAGACATTGTGCCATCATTTAGGGTCTGTCTGTCTGTCTGTCTATACAGCCCCTGTGTCTCCTGATCCAACCCCAGAAACCCACCTTAAAAGCCAGGCAGCTGCACTGAGAAATGGAGTCCTGGAGTGCTGGTGAGCCAGGTGCTATGGGTGGATGTGACTAGTCCCATCCTGCCAGGGAGTGATGGTGTAGCAAAGAGTTGTGACAAGATCCAGGCCTCAGAGGGAGAGAAGAATGCTGGACCTGATCCCCTCCCACTCTCACCATTCCCTTCTCCTTTTGTGTCGTTTAGATTGTAAGCCTGCGGGCAGGGAACTGTCTGGTTAAAAAATAATAATAAATGTAAGCCGCCCTGAGAGCCAATAGGGCTGAAGGGCGGGATATAAATACCTAAATAAATAAATAAGATCTTGTCAAGGTATGTACTTCTGTTCCTCGCAGTGTTGCTGTCCTGTGAAAGATGAATAGGGAACAGTTGTAGAGCAGTGGTTCCCAACTTTCCTAATGCCGCAACCCACAGTTCCTCATGTTGCAGTGACCCCCAGCCATAAAATTGCGGTGTCTTGGTTCCTAAGACCATTGGAAATATGTGTTTTCCAATGGTCTTAGGCGACCCCTGTGAAAGGATCATTCAACCCCCAAAGGGGTCGATATCCACAGATTGAGAACCACTGATGTAGAGAGATCTTGTAGCACCTTTGAGACTAACTGAAAGAAAGAAGTTAGCAGCATGAGCCTTCATAGACTTAAGTTGACCTCCTCAGATGAATTTGGAGTGGATGGCCCTTGTGATCTCTTCCAACTCTATGATTCTATGATTTGGAGGAAGTATTCCCAAATGTATTTGAGGAAGCATACTTAAGTCTACGAAAGCTCATGCTCCCAACTTCTTTCTTTCAGTTAGTCTCAGTGGTGCTACAAGATCTCTCTACATACTGATTCTATAGACTAACACATCTATATCTTTGCATTCTAGTTTACAAGGTTGTAATTCTAACCCATGGCATCGCAGCTAACAGAGTCCCAGCCATTATAGCTATAACAATAGATCATGATCTACAAGGAGGGTGCCTCCAAAAAATCTTCTTCCATTGCGTCATCAAGCTTTAGAAGGAACCTTATATTCTCAATGATGTATCAGTAGGACAAAAGTTCTGTTAGATTCCACCTGGCAAACTTTGTGACTGCTTGAGGAACTTCTTAAATCCTGCCTCGATCCATCTGGGAGAGGCGGGAAAATATAAATAAATGATTATTATTATTGTTATTGTTATTATCAATATGTAGAGGCTCATCACTGGAAGGATGGCCCCCACAGACTGAACATCCTTCTTTTTGCAACAGAAGCAGTTGCTGCTTTCATGTGGCAAAGGGATAAAATGTAAGTTGGCATTTGGAAGACAGTTTTACGAGCCTTTCTCCCTATTCAGACCTTGTGTGCCGCTGTCAGCCCCCTTCCTTTACCAACCACTCAAATATTCATGATTTTTTGTATTTCATTTTATTTATAAAGTCGTGAGTCATCTTATTTGCTGGGAATATGAAGGACTGGTATTTTGGAATGAAAAGAAAAATACCCATCATATTCATTGTCTGGCAGGGGAAACCTGCCAAAGAACTTTGAGTCTGTCCTTTTGTTTCCAAATGAAGCTCTCCGAAACGCAGCAGCGAGGAGCAAAGGTTCTGGAGGCAGAGGGATGCCAATCTTTCTTTTGCCTTGATGAGAAATGGACCAAACTAGTCTGAGAAAAAGCCTGCAGAAGCATTCCCTCTCAGGCAGAAGCCTGATTGTTGTCAGCAGGCTGCATTGTTTTTATGGCCGAGTGAAAATTGCCCAGGAGATGTGTTTTCGGGATGAGCATCTTTGACACTTTAATCCAGGGGGGAACAATTATTTCCACAAAAATGCTCTTTCATGCCCTCTGATTTTCTTTTTCTTTTTTTAAAAAAGAAAAATTTATACAAGCGGGGAGAAAAGAGGCATTTTCCTAAACTTGCTTCCTTGTCACTCTCGCTCTGTTGTGGGTTCTGCCAAAGTGTACAAATTAGCAATTCAGGAACAAGGAGAAGTACATGCTTTTTCTTTTCCTTCCTTCCCCTTTGGTGCACTTCTTGACATTTGTGGAGAGAGCGTGTTAAGAGCTAGTGCAGATTCAGAAGGATTTCTTTCTTTCTCTCTCTCTCTCTGTCTCTCTCAAATCCTGAGCCAGGAGTATCTGGACAGGTACTCAAGTCACGCAATCTGTATCTCCCTCTTATGGTTGATATCCCTGGAGTAAACCCCAGCCCCAACAAGTTGCCTTATTAGGGACTTTATGCATTTGTTTATGTCAGGGTGCATCTACACTGCAGAAATAATGCAGTCTGACACCACTTTGAGTGCTCTACCTCCATCCTATGGAATCCTGGGATTTTTTTTACAAGGTCTTCCTTCTTGGCCAAAGAGTGCTGGTGCTTCACAAAACGACAAATCCCAGGATTTTGCAGGATGGAGCCATGGCAGTTAAAGTGGTATCAAACTGCATTATTTATATAGTGTAGAAATCTGGCCGATTTCTATGAGTTTATGATTTCTACTTCATTAGGAACCCAAGACCAGGCTCTTGTGTTTTACACAGAGATCAGCTCCCCTTGGGAAGTGGTTTTGGACATTTTTGACTGATGTGACATATCTGCATTCATTTTGAGTATTGGACAATGTGCATGTAGATGCCCATGTGTGTTTGGTTGCACCTTTGAGCTCCATCTGCTCTGCCGAAATAATGAAGGTTGACACCACTTTAACTGCCATGGCTCAGTGCTGTGGAATTATAGGATCTGCAGTTCTGTGAGATATTGAGCCTTCTCTGTCATAGAGCTGTGGTGCCAAGCTACACATCCCAGGATTCCTTGTCATGAAGCCATGGCAGTTAAAGCTGTGTCCACCTGCATTATTTCTGTAACCTTGGTTGTGCAACGTTGCAATTCATGAACAAGGCAGCAATGCTGAAACGTCACGAAACTCTGTGAGCCCACATTTATGCTCCCTCTCAGGTTCAGCCCACATATGCACTTGCAATGAAGGATTTAGATGCATTAGTCTTTTGGTACATCTTTTCTGTCTTCTGGCCTGCAGTTTTCCTATCTCAGTGTTCATTCCAGGAGGCAGGTGGATATGTTCAAAGCTTAATAATGGATTAATGACCACCCCCAAAGCAGGACTTTCATTACTTGCTTTTAAAAAAAATGGGCTGTCGCTCGACTGATGCACTACACAAATGTTTGTATGGCTTGCAAGTAATAGCCTTGCCATTAACATTGATGAGGCATTGCGCTGAATCGCTGCAGTAACAAGCAACACCTTTATGAAGCCATTATTAACAAAGCCTCCAAGGAAACAACACTGATAATGACTAATGAATGCCTCCGCGGTGATAGCCGGGCGGAGAAAGCAAGTCCATTCCTACCAAGCTTCTTAAATAACTATTTGGCTGAAAGGCTGCTGTGTTTACTGGTGATGGATCGACTTTGGCTATGGAGCCTATGAACTTCGGTGGACACAATCCCAACTCAGACAGGAGCATAGGCACTGCATCCAGCTAACTGTTGTGTTTTTTGTGCGCCTTTACGCTGGTTCCCATTTATGGTGACCGTAAGGCTCTTGAGATTGGAGACTGGACCTGACTAGTAGGTAGTATGGTCAGAATTGACCAAAGATTGCGATGATTTCATGGGAAATTCTGCCCTCCTTGCAAATTCATGGCTTGACATCAACATATCCCCCCCCCCCCCCCACCATGCAGGAATATTTCAAGGATTTTGATATCTGTGGATTCCAACATAAACTTGTATAGTCCACACCATCCAGCCATTAGTGAAACATAGTTTCCCCTGGGTTCTGCATTTCTCAAATCCTCCACCACAGTTTGTTGTTGTTGTTGTTGTGTGGCTTCGTTTCTGACGTATGGCAACCCTATGATGAATCTACCAGGGTTTCTTTCTGGGACTGAGAATATGTGATTTACTCAAGGTCCCCCAATGGGTTTCCATGGTTGATCAGGGAATCAAACCCTGATCTCCAAAGTTGTAGTTCAATGATCAAACCACTACTTCATTCTTGGTCCACCACAATTTGTTGTTGCTGTGTACCTTGAAGTCATTTCCAACTTATGGAGACCCTAAGGTGAACTTATCACAGAGTTTTCTTGGCATAGTTTTTCAGAGGGGGTTTGCCATGGCTATCCTCTGTGGCTGAGAAAGTGGCAATTGCCCAAATTCACCCAGTGGGTTTCCATAGCCATGCAAGGATTCGAACCCTGGTCTCTAGAGTCATAATCCAATGCTCAAACCACTGCATCACACTGATTCTTGAGGTTACTTGATGTTAATAAATATGAAACACATTTTAGAAATCACAGTTTGAAAGCAAATCCATTTTAAAATGGTTACTCAAATATATATTGAGATCTTCATGAAGAAAATGCATGACTATTATAAAAACAAGATGGAATGGTAACCAGTGACCAGCAACCAGAACTAGACTGATCCATAACAATGTATCAAAGCAAAATTTTTATCTCTTAGTGGTTTTAACCATTGGATATGACAGAATGAAGATGCATGAGCACTAAACATAATTCTTCTCCACTTTTGTGTCTACTGAACATCTACAGATGTTCCTAGTTTCTCCTGAGTTGTGTGGATTTAATAGGCACGGATCTAATATTGGAGAGAGAGAAGATGGTCTCAGTCTAAGGATGAGGGAAGTGGATAATCTGTGACCCTCCAGATATGGAATCCCATCAACCCCAGCCATCATGACCAATGGTCAGGGATGGTTGAAGTTGCAGTCCAAGAGTACTAGGAATGACACCGAGTTCACAGCCCTGACCTAAGGGTTCACTTACTACCTGATCTAGAAAAGGAATGAAGAACTTGTTGATTATGGTCATGTTTTATATGCAGTGGTAAAGAAATAAAAATGGCAGGGTGGGGCAGCATAGAGGGATAAGGTAGATGAGTTGGCAAAATAAGAGTACCATTGGTTGTTTCTATGTTTGCGGTTTAGCAAAACCATTCTCGGCTTTAAAGGAGGTATCCAAAGTGCTGAGCCATTGTTGAGGATAGAGTTAAGGACCTTGGATCGAGGCTTTACAGTTGATGTCAAAACCCAGAGTGGATTCACTTCTCTATGGGTGCATCTACCCTGGAGAAATAATGCAGCTTGACACAACTGAAACTGTCATGGCTCAATGCTACAGAATCCTGGGATTTGCAGTTTGGTTGGGCAGCAGGGACGTAGCCAAGGGGGGTTCTTGGGGTCTGGACCCTCCCTTGCATTAGAAAAATGAATGGTGCATGCTGCTGCGCCGCCGCACCCAAACCCCATTATATTGGTGGCACTTAGTCTGGACCCCCCCCCTTCCTAAAATCCTGGCTATGTCCCTATGGGCAGAGAAGGCTAGTGACCTTTGTCAGTCCCACAAATCCTACAAATCCCAGGATTCCATAGGATGGAGCGACAGCACATAAAGTGGTGTCAAACTGCATTATTTCTACAATGTAGATGAAGCCTGTGACAACAGAGCCACAAGATTTGCTGTCAAATCCTGCAAACTCCAACCACTTTGGGCTCGGCCAACTCCCAAATGGACCTCCATTGGCTTCAGCTCCCTTCAGCATCAGTTGCAGTCCTTGCCTGATTTTTTTTCTCATTGTCCTAGGAAAAGAATAAATTCCCCAGATCTCCTCTAGAGGAAATAAAGAGTCTCTTGCACAACTCTGGGCATCCAAATGGTTGGACCGGTCGCTGAGGTTGCCCAGTGCCGTATATCCAAAACTGGCCATTAAAAGTTATTACAGAGAATCTATAACGCGTTTACTGGAAATCCTTTGATTATGAGTGTGAAGTTATTTTAAAGAACCCAGAGCAAGGAGATCGCTATTATACTGCCTCTTCATTATAGCCATTATAACTACTTAGCGGGGGAGAAAAGGGCCAGCCTTGATTTGTTTCTCTCCTTTCCTTTGGCAGGATGAAAAGAACCAAGTCTTAACCACCAACATTTGGCTTCACATGGTGAGTTTTAAAGCTCCAAGGCATGCTTTGCAAAGGCGATTGTGTTCATGTTTTTTTTCAATAGAGAAGAACATTATTATAAACAGTCCTTATGAAGAATCAGGACTTTCCCCTTTCCCATGGGCTCCATTAGGATGCTTTGGAGTGCTGGAAATGACACATGAATAACACGTTTCCAGGTGTCATTTTGGCTGATTTTCAGACTTTTTGGGGGATGTGTGTGTAGAGGGCTGTGGTGGAGTTGGAGGACATAAACTGCCACCTTTATATTTGGTTTTGGGTGAATTTGGCCAGTATTCAGATTTTTAAAGAAGTATTGAAAATTGGCATGCATTAAAAAAACCTTTCATGTCTGGGGCTTCAGGGGACACACTTTGGGATCCGAAGGGCCACATGCAGCTCACAGTCTGCCCTTTTTTTTATCCTCGCTCATACAGTCAACACTGAGCAACTTAATCCAGATGGCTTCCACTTTCAGAGCAAAGATTTATTGTGCAGTGGTTATTGTTCGGTGTCTGATCAGTTGCCATTCTTTGGATCGGAGGGCACCAATCTCAGCATGTCAATAGCATTCAGTGCCTATCTCCTCTGGAAAAATCAAAGCCCACAGAGAAAAGGGATGCTAATTCAGTTTGTCATCGGTGTCGATGTTGGCAACAGCTGCCGAAGTTTCTAAAACCAATTATTCAAGCCCCGACGGACCAGAAATCATAGCGTGTCGAGGAGACTATGCTTGGTTCTTTTAAAAAAAGAAATATCTACAAAATGGACCCATTAAGGATGGGGCTGTTCAAGATTATTTATCTCCCATGCTGGACCTGATCCAGAGCTCTCCAAGTGAAAGATCTACACGTATGCATATTTGTCTTCCCCACTCCGAGTGATTTAGCATTCTCTCTGTTGATCTGCCAAGTCATGTTTTAAGCTCCCTTGAGCTTCAAAACCTGGCAACCAGGCTGAACCATCCATTCAGTTACAGACACTTCAGTGGATGCATGGAGCGCTCCTGTTCTCAAATGGGTTTCCATTCTTTTCTAAAGAGAACTTGAGAGCATCAAAACCACCAGTCTTGGCCAAGCCAAGGGTTCATGTTGCCACACTTGTTGCAAATGGACCGCACTAAAGGGGTGACACCACTGCTCCCCAAACATCTGCCTTTGGGCAGAAATTGTCAAGAGTGGGGCATGGCCATCTGCAGTTGGGAGTGTACAGAAAGACTGATATTTTTTTCAGTGATATATTTTTGCATCCCTTTATCTTCAGAGATGAGAGGGGTGAGGCTCTGTTACCGAAATTTCAGGGGGTGCTGGGGAGGCACCCGCAACTTGCATTCAATGGGGAAATTGATTTAGTTCAATGAGAATGCCAGGGTAATGTCTGGCTAAGATCCTTTGCTTTTGTAAAACAGGCCCAAACCCACAAAGCTCCAGAGGCAGTTTCCAAATGAATGGTAGGTTATTTATAAACGAGGCATCAACACACACACAAGCACTCACCACACTCTCTCTCTCTCGCACATGAAGTAATGAATTAAATGGTTAAATGGGATAGATATTAAGAAGATGGGGACCATTCAATGCAGAAACCAGAAGTCCAGATCAGAGGGAAAACCACAGAGAAGGTGGACTCAGAATGCTAGTAATTCTGAGGAGTCTAGGTAAAATTTTGGCTTCTGACTTCACCCAAGACTGAAAACAAATAGCCCCCTTTATACTTTGTCTCCTTGTGGGATGATCCTTGGGACTCCCAGATGGAAATGGAAAAGAGCAAAAACCTTCTAACCAACTGGGCCATAAAACGTAGCCATACTACTCAGTATGGTACACAAAGAGGTGGCAAATCCATATGGCTTGTCCTTTTGAGTCTCAAATTTTTTATATGTTAACTTCAGCTAGATTGATATCTGCCAGAGACTGGAAAGTGAAAAAGATATACAAATTAATGAATGGATTATTAAATTGATAGACATGTTAGAAACAGATATTCTGTCAAAAAAGTTAAACAGGGAATTTAAGAAAACTAAAATGGGTGGATGGGAAAAAGTACTTAAAGATATAAAGAATAAATTGGGGAATTAGACTAAGACTGAGAAGTTAATGTTTCATCAATTTATGGTATGATTCATGTTATATTATAAATTTATAGTAAAACTGTGGATACAAGAAGTGTAAACATTATACAATCTTTAATTTAAAGGAAGATATACAGAAAAGAAGATGAACTAATGAATAGGCGTCTTTTTAGACATGCAAGATTTTAATTGTCTTATTGTGTGTATCTGTTTGTTTGCTTTTGCATGTTGTGTATTCAGTTGTTTGTATGTTGTGTGTTCATGTATTTTTGTTTTGTCTTGGAAAATAAAATAAAATAAAAGTTTGCACTAAACCCTGGAGCGGATTCATGGCCCCACAGACCTGGGAGCTGCCAGCTGCCACTGTCAACCTGTGATAGCAGTGTGCAAAGAACCGACTCAGTTTAATTAATGGCGGTGGTGATCGGTGCAAAGAACATTGGGAATGAAAAGAGATAACCGTGGGTCTCCTGACACAAGTCTACCTCCAGCAACCGACATCTGTAGAGCCGTAGGATACGCGGGAGCCTGACTTTGATCACTGGCTGGCTTGACAGTGTGGTAAACAGCATGCTGAGTTGCAAAGGCATAGCTAATGGTCAGGCAGGAGCTGCACAAAAGGTCAATGTGGCCCATAATGAGGCTTCCACACATGGAGACGAGCGAAACAATCATTTTCCTGGAAGAGTGTGACTCTCCAAAGGTAGAACAAATGATTGGCGCATTGATGTAAAAATGAAGGAAAACTCACACGAGGTGTTCTCCACTTGACCCTGTGGAGGAGGCCGGCTGGGGAGTTCAGATCAATACGGGATTGCCAGCTTGCCTCATGTTCTTTGTCTCACTCCCTTAAGGTGGCCAGTTTGCAACGCTGCAGTGAGCATGGATGCAACAATAACAACAACAACAAGCCCTGACAGCATTGTAAGGCCAAAGTACACATGGCATTATCTGTGCTTTAAAATAAATAATGGCCAGAGTCTTGCTTGAATCTTATGCATGCTTGAATCTTATGCTCCCTTATAGAAATGGTTGGACATTTTTGTTTGATGTGGAATGCCTGCATTCACGTCGAGTTGTGGATGCGATGCTATTATACATGCACAGGTGGATGCCCATAAAAGTTTGGCCAGACATTCAGTTGCACATTTGGTGTAACATCGCCATTCCACAAAAGGGTTGCATAGCACCCTCAATGTGTAACTACACATGAAATCTATGCTGCACAACCCTGGTGTAGAATCTCAATCAGTAATGGGTTGAATTACCGTATGTTGGACACCAGAGTTGTCTAGCTGTTTGCCCAAAGAGTGCCAAAGTCTTGAGCTGCCTTCTTGTGCAATGGTGGATTACTTTCCCATGCACCAAGTCAACAGGAAGAAAGAAGGGTCTCTTTGTGCATGTATTGGCTGCACATGGGATCTCACCTAACCTCTGAGAAAGCCCAAACCTTTGCACAACCAAGGTAGGCATTCTGCCCCCCCCCCCTTTGCATCAGGCTCTTATTAAGCAAAAGAAAGTAGATCTTGTAAGCATGAAATCTTCCCCTCTCTGCTTTTCATCACAGAATACCCAGCAATGGAAAGAAATTTCATCAGGCTTGCTGCCTCCAAAGGAGTTGCAGCTTTTTCACATCTCCAGTTGTGAGAAGAAAACCACCTCACCTTGAATATTCATACGTTTGATAGGCATATAGATCTGTTTCCATGAGGATGTTTCCAACACTGGCTCATTGGGACTCTAACCAGAAAGCCTTGTCAATCTGCTGCAAATCACCCAGTGAAAAACCAGAGCTCCTTTCCAAATCTACCTTCTTGACACTCTTCTTCTATTCAGTTCTTTGGTGCTCTTGGGAGCCTCTCTAGCTTCGGAATCCAAGTCTAGAGCCATGTCTTCATTGATGCTTGACTGAGGATGCATCTATGCTGTAGAAATAATGCAGTCTGACACTACTTGAAGCTCAATCCTATGGAGCCCTGGGATTTGTAGCTTTACAAGGTCTTTAGCTTCCTCTGCCAAAGAGGGTCGGTGTGTCACAAAAGTACAAATCTAAGGATTCTGTAAGATGGAGCCATAGCAGTTAAAGTGGTTTCAAACAGAATTATTTCGACATTATTTCTTCGATAAGTCAGTTATAGCCTGTTGGTATCTTATGTATGTGTGAGTTCCCCATGGAAGCAATTAGATGTTTATATCGGATGCAGAATAGCCACATTGATTGTGGAAATGAAATGCCTGTGTGTGCATGGTTGTGCATTACACATGGTTGCAGATTGCACATGGTTGTGCACGCAGATGGGCATTGTGCATGCAGATGTGCATTGGGTTGCTGAGTGTTGCAATCCACTAACAAGGCAGTGTGGCGCAGCTGTCATGTAACTTTGTGAGCATAAAATTATGCTCCGTTTCCTCAGGGTAGGATCTCAGCCTATGCGTTTAGTGAAGAAATGCACTGCAAACTCACTATTCAAGGGGTTTGCATGGACATGTGAACTCCTCACCTGCTAGCTTTCAAACACTTGGAAAAATTCATTTTTAATGAGGGGTTTATGTGAACAGAATGATATTCCCCCTCCTATTACTAGACGCTTTTTCCAGTCTTGGACCGGCCTTGTTCCTTCGGAAAGCAGAATTTGCTCACGTTTCTTATCAACAGAGAGACCTTTAGCCGCCCAACCTAATGTGCTTCTAATCGGTTATTACAGTCTAATCATTTTCGGCTAAAAGGAACTATCCAAGTTACGGCTCTAAAGAGAAATGTAATTGGGAGAAATGCGTAGACTTTATAAAGGAAAAAATGCAATCGTCCAATTTTATGCTTGAGGCAGCATGAACTATAAGTCACAGGCGCACCGAAATTTCTTTTCCGGGCCGTTGTGTGCAACTGGGTGACCTAAAAATGCAATTTTAATGCTTTCCAATTTGTTTCCCTCCCCACTTCTTAAGGTAGCTAAATGCCCACCATCTGTAAAGGGTTTATGTTTATAAGGGAAATGTTGCTTTTTGAGAGACCGAGGTAATACTTCCATTTGGGGAAACTGGGACATGCTGCTGGGAGAGCAAGCTATTGCTGAAATGAAATCCTGGGTGATCCTATTTTTATTCGCTTTTCTTTTTAATGTTCAAGTATTGGACAGACTACTACTTACAGTGGAATATGTCGGACTATCCTGGGGTGAAAAATGTCCGTTTTCCGGATGGACAGATATGGAAGCCAGATATTCTTCTATATAACAGGTAGGCTCACTTTATGTAAATATATGTCAAATAGATAGATAGATAGATAGATAGATAGATATGAAATAAATCCTCAACTGTACTGCTTTTGCACATGGGGACAAATAATGGTGGTAGTTTTCTGTTTGCTTTAGGAGAAAATGAATATTTTTCTGGGTTAAAATAGAGAAATATTCATTTTCTCCTACAGCAAACAGAAAACTACCATAACTATTTGGTAGTATCCTGAGATTAAGGTGGTTTTTGTGTGGGAGCAATGGCTTGTTGGCATAGGATGCTGTCTTTATATTAAAGGTATTATCATTTTACATTGCTTTTAAAAATTATTAACACAAATGTTTTATATTAATCCTGTCCTTAACTCCACATTTAATTTTAATGTATTGCATTGCATTTTATCTGTCCTGTTCTGCTCCCTTTTTACTGGTCACTGACTGAAATAAATATGTGTATTGTTTCTCTAGTGTATTCTCCCCATATTCAAACATGCAAAATCCCTGTGTTAGAGGGATTATTCGATGTAAGAAATGGCATGGGTTTCTGAGCAAAAAAACCCTATTTTCGGCACAGAAAAAAAAGCTTTTGTGTGATGTTAGAACCTAAGCAGGGTCAGCCCTGGTTAGTACTTGAACGGGAGACCACCAAGGAATAAAAGGTGCTGCTAGGTGATATTTCAGAGGAAGGAATGGGAAGAATCACCTCTAATTATTCCTTGCCTAAGAAAAACCTATGAAATTCATGGGGTTGCTCTAAATTGATGGGCGACTTGAAGGCGCAAACATACACATACACAGACGGAGTAAATATTGAGAAAGACTTCTTGCCTGTAGTAGCTGTTCAAGAGTGGAACAGAGTGCCTTGGAGAGTCCCAAAGGCTGTCCTTTTTTGGAGATCTTTAAACAGAAGATGGATGGGCCTCGATCAGGAATGCTTTACTTGAATAGTTGGGGGACCGAACTAGATGACCCTCATGTTCCCTTTCAACTCTAAGATTGTATAATTCTACAGTCTGCCATTCTTGTTTTTAAGACGCTCAAGAGCTCCTGCCATCCCTTCTCCAAAGTTGTGTGCTCACCTCCTGCTGTTTTGCTGGCATGCTGCCCTTTCGAAATGATGTTCAGTGTTCACAGCTGTCCGTGTCCATTTATCTTGCCAAGCTGGCTGGCCAACTGCACCCATTTGCAGGGACTGATATTTATGTGCTGGATGGAAGCTGTTGCCTGCTGACTGTGTCTGAGAGAGAAGGATTAAGCCAGACAGCATGTTTAAATATTCCCAGGTCACTTGTCATTTTGTTTTTCACTCGCTTGTTCTCCTGCCCTAGCCTTCTCCCCATTGACACTCGGTTGTTTGCAAAATGTAAGGTGAAATTCTCAAATGAACATGTTGACCAACTCCTGCCTAATTCAAAGGATGGGTTGTAGTTACATGTACAATGCAAGCAAGCAAGGTGGGCAGCACATGACTTGCAACCTGCCAAGCTGAAGGCATGCAACCTCTCAAACATTTCACATTCCTTTCTCTCCATTGCCAGCTGCTAAAGAGGGGGACTCTGGTTTTCAAGAGTGCAAAAGATTCAAAGGCTTTCATGGCCGGCATCCATAGTTTTTTGTGGGTTTTTCAGGCTATGTGGCCATGTTCTAGAAGAGTTTATTCCTGATGTTTCGCCAGCATCTGTGGCTGGCATCTGCAGAGAATGCATTCTTTGACGATGCCATCCACAGATGCTGGCAAAACATCAGGGATTAAACCCTTCTAGAACATGGCCACATAGCCCGAAAAACCCACAAAAAACTATAGAAATACTTGACTTGTGTGTTTTCTCACAACCCTGTTTTCGCTCTGCAGTGAAGATTCAGAAATGATCAGAAATGCAGATTGACCAACTGAGTGATCTGAATTGAAATGAGAATTGAACCTGAGACCTTCTGCATCAAAACAGATCCTTCCTGACTGAATCTTTGTGACCAACGACACTGTAGAAATGATGTGGTTTGACACCACTTTAAGTGCGGCAGCACCATCCTATGGAATCCTGGGATTTGTAGTTCTACAGGCCTTATCTGCCAAAGAATGCTGGTGCCCCACTAAACTACAAATCCCAGTTTCCCATAGGATGAATCCATGACAGTTAAAACAGTGTCATGCTGCATTGTAGATGCCTTTAGAGTTTGGCATGTGTTCACTCAGATCCATTCCACCCTGTTTTCACATCAATCTGTGACTGTATTTTTTTAAAACCCTGAAAATGCACATGCTTTTCATCTTTTCCCCGTGCAACATCTGCATTCCTCTTCACACATTATGCCAAATTTAACCTGAAATACACCTGTTGTGGGTTTTACCAAGTTCAGGAGCAAATGGGCTTGGGTTGCAAAAGTTTTGCGTAAATCAAAAATCTCTGCACGATGGTAAATGGATGAGAAAAGGGGGAGAAAGTCTGGTCTCCTGTGGCAGACATGTCCAAAGCTTGGGAACGGTCACCAAAAAGGACGTGCCTCTTCTTCTCACCAAGGGTTCCTCTGATAATATTGGAGCATGGAGAAGAGCCTCTCGCAAGGATTATACATTCTGGGCAGGCATTTTGGCTTTGTGATGTGTTTTTTTTAAAAAAAAACACAAAACTTTGGTCTCATCTGGGCTGGAGTGAAAAATTTAGAACAACATGCACTTTGAGCTTGGTTCTCCTCCTGTTTTTCCCCTTTGGTAGCCTCTACAGGCTTAAATGGATTCTTGCTTCTCATTAGCAATTCAATTTCCATAGCAGCACAGCTCTTGATTCCTACGGAGTCTTCATTCCTTACTGAAGATTATTATAATATTTTTTCCCCTTCCAACTGGTTTTGAATGGCTGAAGATCAAAAGTGCCTGTTATTTTACATGTCACTTCTGATAAAAGAGCAAATGCCACGGGTGCTGGTTGGAGGCTGCTTCACAATTCTCATTCATCCTTACTTTCTGGGAATGAGAGATCAGGTTAGGACTGCAGTCTTCTGCCTACTAACTGAGAAGTAGGACTCATTGAACGAAGTGGGTGGTACGTAAGAAGTAAAAACACAGTTCGTAAAAACACTGCATGGAAATCTGAATCCAGGCTCATGAAGCAGACTTCAGCTGGGAAGATATATGCAGACTTTTGCATTTGGTGCGCAGATAGACTGCTGTACAGTGTTTTGGACATATCATGAGATGGCATGATTCACTGAAAAAATAACAATAACACTAAGAAAAATAGAAGGTAGTAGGGGAAGAGAAGGGTTTCATTACAGATGGACTGATTCAGTCAAGAAAACCAAGGCTGCCCTAAGTTTCCAAGATTGACTGGAAAGATTCCTTCCCGAATCTGTGGAAACCCTTGAAAGCGGAATGAAATGCTGTTCAGTTTTTGTGGCGCATAAATATATTCCCTCCTGCTTTTAGCTTTACTGAATCCTGTTGGTACAGGCAACCTTCCATATCCACAAGTTTTGTGTCCATGGATTCAAGCATCCGTAGCTTGAAAACATTTTTTAAAAATCCAAGAAGCAATCCTTGATTTTGCCATTTTATATAAGGACACCGTTTAGTCAATTATATATATTGGGACTTGAGGACCCATGGATTTTCATTCTGAAACCCACCTTGATTCCCTCGGGAAAAGGCGGGGTATACATTATTATTATTATTATTATTATTATTATTATTATTATTATTATTAGATCTATGGGGGGGGGGTCCTGGAATAAAACCCCCGCAGAACCCAAAGGCCTACTGTACTCTCAACTAGAGTAGACCCATTGAATCAATGAGAGTGACATAAATATGGATTCAACCTTCAACAGGTCTACTTTAGTTGGGGCTTCTGATGCCATTCAGGCCATCCTTAATAGGTTTCTTATGTATCCATGCTTAGCAAAAGCACCACTGTTCACTAACCCTTGCGCAAGTGAGGGATCCATTTGCAGAGGCGTGTCCTGGGTGCTGCCACCCTTCAGCTAATAGAAGTGCAGCCTTCAAGGAAGTTACATCTGCTAAAAACAGGATCACAGATTGAAAAGTTCTGCCTGTCCTCATTCTCCGTTCCACCCGACCATTTCAACTTCTCTGCACCACTTGGGCTTAATCGGCTTAAGAGCAGATGCTCCACATCTTCTCCGCAACATGTTTCCAAGACCGGAGGCAGAGTTAGTTGGATGCTCCGCAGGAGGGACTGTGCCAAGCCTGGAGCAAGAACTATAGTCTTCCAAACTCCTGTGGCTTCTGCCATTCTCAACATACACCATCCATGCTGGAAGGATAAACAAACATGGCATCTGTCTTTTCCATTTCTGCTTCTTTGGTCAACTCCCTGAATAGGTCAGACGCCTTCTCCTGCCATAGAGGCAATGCAGCACTCTGTTGCCTTGGTGCCTGTGAGAGGCTTCAATTCTCTTTGCCATATGTCTGTTGATTAAACACATCCCTGCTCTGTCCAAAGAAACCAGATTGTCTGCCTTCATCTCTTTATGTTGGTAGTAGTTTCATTCCTACTTGAAGTAGCCAGTGTCTTCAGCTGCTGTGCTGTTCCTTACTCACACAGGTCCTCTTGATGTTTCATGTTACAGCTGGTGGTGATGCCTAATGTGTTTTCATTGTGCGAAGCTGAGACGCTGCGCTTATTGTCGCTGCTTTCCTCATCCTCTCGACCACCTGCGCGCTCCCTCTCTCAGCCCTGACAAACCCACTTTGCTTGCTGTCTATATTGAGAGAGCATCTCTCTGTCTCCATGCTGCGTTTCATGTTCAATGATTTGGGATGAAAAAGTCCATTGTTGTGCCAGCTGGATTTGCTTGTCAAGGAGACAGATCCTAGTGTAGGGCTTCAGCATGCAAGCTGAAAGCATGGCCTCTGCATTTATGAATCTTGGAAGGATAAAAATACAAACAAAGGGCTTCTACAAATTTCTAAGTCCAAGGAAGGTCAGCATATGCTCAGAACAGGTGCATTCTACTTAATCTTAGCAAAGATTACACAGAGTATATTACTCCCCTGTTACAATAGCTCCGCCAGCTGTCAGCTTGTTTCCAGGTACAATTCAAAGTGCTGGCTATGACTGTAAAAGCTCAGATCCAGGATACCTGACAGACCATATCTGTCAGTATACTTTTTATTCTGACAGGCTTTTTAAAACAGAAAGGTTTGAAAGAATGGGCAAAAGGGTGCTTTATGGTTTTAAAGCGATCTGTTTTAAATAGCCTTTTATCTTTTTAATGGCATTTTATCCTTTTAAAGTGTAGGTTTGAATTGTTTTAATGAATAGCTTGTGTATAGTTTGATTCCATGTTAATGTTCACTTTGTATTTTTCGTTATAAAAATTGCAAGCTGCCTTGAGTCCCGGTTTTAGGAGACAAGTGGGGATGGTGCTGAAGCAGGTTGGGTATCCCTTAACTGGAATTCTGAAATCTGAAATACTCCAAAATCCACATGAGCAGCTGAGATACTTACACCTTTGCTTTCTGGTTTGGGGCTTCGTCCCCCTCAACAGCATTTTACAAACTCACTTGTGGTCTCTGTTCATTGTTTGGTGCCACCTCTGTGGGCACAAGGTGTTGTGAGGTCAGAACCAAGTGCCTAGCATCAGTAGCATGGCCGGGTGCCTCATTTTGACCTCAGTTGCGGTGCCAGGCAGCAAACAGGGGCTGCACGGGAAGGTAACCTCCTATCATCAGTAGGAGAAGAGAACAAGATAAGAGGTAAATTCAGGTGGAATTTGGGGGCCAGAATACTCTGGGGCCAGCCTGGAGCATTCTGGCCAGTGTAGATGAGCCCATATGTTTTGTAAGTTCTGATGATCAGAAGGTTGGCAGTTCGAGGCCTGGATGCCGTATGATGGAGTGAGCTCCCATCACCAGTCCCAGCTTCTGCGAACCTAGCAGCTCCAAAATGTGCAATTGCAAGTAGATAAATAGGTACCACTTCAGTGGGAAGGTAACAGCATTCAGTGCGGTCATACCGGCCACATGACCACCAGAGACATCCTGAGGCAACACTGGCTCTTTGGCTTAGTAACTCCACTACAGTCACTTACGACTAGACATTCATGTCAAGGGACTACCTTTACCTTTACCTTGGTTGCAGAAAGGCAACAAAACCCTGGTAGTGAATTGCAAAGAGGCATATCAAGGCAAGAGTGCTCCAATGAGCATCAGATACTTTGGATGCAAGTTGTACATTTGGCACTTCTGATGTCCATCAGGTGCTTCTGTTGTGCTCTGGTGGTTCCTAGTTGGTGGCCTGATGCACGCCAGAGAGCATTGATGGATGTACATGACACTAGGTTGTGGTGCATCAGTCACTCCACTGTGTACCATTGCAAAATGGACACATGGATATATTGTGTCATGACAGAACCCCTTAGAAGAATACTGACATTGTAAAACTGGGCAATTCATTGTTGTGCACACGTAAGGCCATTATGACCATTGTAATTGTTATCATTTTTACTATCATTGTTCCCACACATGTGGAGGAATGATTTTGTACTTGCAAATGCTGGAGAATCGTCTTACCTGAAGATTCTGCAGATCAAACCTAGGACCTTCCATTTGTAAAGCCTCTGCCCACCCACTGAACTATGGACCTTTCCTTAGATATCAGGCAAGACTTGAGGGAAATAACCCTTCTCAGTTGTTTTCCTCCACAGAAATTGTCAGGGTCATATTCTGCTTTTGAACTTAGAATTTCCTTTCAACTTGGGTGATATGTAAGAAGGGCTATACTTTATAGCAGAAAAGATTTTTGCTTAGTTCAGCCTCACTAAATACACTCTGTGGGTGGACTGGGAAAGCGCAGTGGTGGCTTGTAACTAAACATATGCTTCATTCTAAAAAGACATCTTGGCACGTTCCCTTCGCTTCTCCTCAGCCATTGCCAACTTTTTTCATTTGCCATTTGATCAGCTTCTTTATCAGTTTATCAGTAAGTATTCTTACTGAAGAAAGCCTGACGAAATGACCCAAGCCTGAATTCACTCCTACTAATGGAACAGAATAAGAAAAGAAAGACTTTTTGCTAAAAAAAAAAAATTGCCCAAAAATGTGTTCCTTGAGTGTTAGGGAAACTCTGATGCAAAGAATCCTGGACTGACAAGAATCTTTTATTCTATGAAAAATTTGCATGTGGTTGTTTTGCTCCCAAATGCCATATTCTCTGTGCAGGAAACAGCAATTGCTGCACAGAAGATAACATTTTTGTCCAGACATAATAATGGCTTCAGAAGTGCTCTCTCTGGGACTTAATAGCTACCTTGGGAAGGAGATTTTTGATTAGGTATTGGATTAAGAGCGAGCGAATGGCTTTTTGCATCCCATTCAAAAGAAGACATACCCTCACACATAACTCTGAGTTATACACATGTTACGTCAAAAACAGGATTCCAGCCAAGGTGTAATTAGACTTTCAAAAGAGGAAGGGCATTAGCAATCTTTACCTGGCATTCTCTTGGTAATTTATGACAATGCAAACCAAGTTATGTTTGTGCAGTTTAGAACTGTGCTGTTGCTCAATGGTCACATTGCCAGCAGGGGAGTGTTGTGACAGCTGCACTATTGGGACCCATGCACAAGCAGGATAAGCAGCACGACTGTTGTGCAATGGTTGCGATATGCAGTGATAGCACTTTGTGGGATTGGCTACTCTTGCAAAATGACGCAGGGGAGGGAGACGTTCATAACAGATCATGGGGCACTAGTAATTCAGAATGGAGACACTGGAAAGTCATGGATGCCCGACACCTGGTTGGAAAAATATCGCCATCTTTTGTAGTGACCTGTTGTTTAGTGGAAGACCATGTTGCGCAGCAGAGCATCATGTGCATTAGGACATCTTTGCTGGATTCTTGTTGCACAGTGCTGAAGTTCTCTAGGTCTGGAAAGCATGCACTACGAGGAGGGGATTATGGAGCTGGGTATGGTTAGCCTAGGGAAGACAAGGTGAAGTGGTGACATGATAGTCATGTTTAAATATGTGATGGGATGTCATCTTGAGAATGGAGCAAGCTTGTTTTCTGATGCTCCAGAGACTAGGACACAGCGATGGATTCAAGCTACAGGAAAAGAGGTTCCATCTCAACATTAGGAAGAACCTGAGAGTAAGATTTGTTCAATGAGGGAATATCCTGCCTCCAAATGTGGTGGTGTCTCCTTCTTTGGAGGTTTTAAACAGAGGCTGGATAGTCATCTGTCACTGTGTCAGGAGGAATTTGATTGTGTTTTCCTGCATGGCAGAATGGGGTTGGATTGGATGGCCCTTGGGGTCTCTTCCAACTCTATGATTCTAACATGACTGTGTAGTGTGTCAGCAGTGTTGCTCTGTCATCATAAAGTTTGGCATTGCAGCCTGTGATGCAGGATCTCTGCCATTATGTTGTTGGTTTTGCCTCTGGTGACCCCAAACTTCCCTCCCAAAGAGCATCAGTGAGCACCAGCCATCACTGCCTACCAAGCTACCATTGTAAAGTGTAGCCTGTCTCATCCTGTAAATGTAAGCAAGGCAAGGGGACAAGAGCCAGCGAATAGCATTTTCTGTTCCCAGTCCTCTGCGGCCACATACACCTCAAGGTTGCAGGCACAGCTGTAGCATTTGACAGCTGTAGTGTTTAACTCTCCCTGGCTGCTGATTTCGAATGCAAGCCATGCTCCGAGATTGACAAATTTATTAAATGCAATATTGGAAGCCTTCTGCTGGCAACTTGAGAAATCAGAGAGCGACAGCTGGGAACTTTATTCCGTTTTGGATTTTGTGCTTAGCTTTGTTTGCAAACTGTTCATAAATCCATCCTGGTTTCCTTTCTGTGGGATTGCCTGGGCACATGTCTGCAGAATGGTTCCGTACCATTTGTGTTATGTTGCTTTGGGAAGGAAGAAACGGAACAACCAACTTTCAAGAGGCTTTTAAAGGAAGCCCTTGAAAGAGCCCTGCTACTTTAACTGTGAGTTCAGCAGAAAGGCAAAATAAAATGGAAAGCAACAAAGAGGTTGAGAGTTGTGTTTATTCATATATTTTTTTTAGCAAGAAGCCAGCCTCTACCTCCTGTGCCCTAAGGTCACTAGATGAAGCTTTGCTCTAAATCCCTTATTCATATGGACATGGAGACCATATTTAAGCCCACAGCTTAAGATCTGAGCCCCAGTTCTCCTCTCTCTTTGTGTGCATGCATGCGCATTGTGTGTGAACTCATTGTTCTTTCTCTTTTTGCCATCCATAATCCATGTGCACATGCACACACGTTATGTGAGAACCAATGGTTCTTTCTTCCCACCATCATCCATAATGTGAATGCACACCCACACACATACACATATATGCACAGAGTGCCTGGGGCCCAGTTCTTAAGGTGGAAGCTAAAATATGGACCCCATGTCCAGTAAGTAGAAGACAATGGCTTTGTTCCTATGTCTGCTGTGGTGTGCCTTCAAGACATATGTAACTCCATGACAGGGACGTAGCCAAGGGGGGGGGATCTTGGGGTCTGGACCCCCCCCCCCTTCCATTAGAAAAATGAATGGTGTGTGCTGCTGCGCTGCTGCACCCAAGCCCCATTATAATGGTAGCACTTAGTCTGGACCCCCCTTCCTAAAATCCTGGCTACGTCCCTGTCCATGATACACACAAATATGTCACCCACGGGATTGCAGTCAACGTATTTTATATAAGGTACTTCCAAATTTGGGTCTCCAGATGTTGCTAGATGATGGCACACCAATTATGGCAACCACAGCTTGGGACCCAAAGGGGAAGCATTTTCCTTCATTATCGTAAAGCAAACCAAGCTTGAAAACTGATGGGATAATTGTGCTTTCCCTTGTTCTTGTTTTAGTGCAGACGAGCGCTTTGATGCCACATTTCATACCAATGTTTTGGTCAACTCTTCTGGATACTGTCAGTATCTTCCCCCAGGTAAGAATTTTTCAGGACCTCTGGGGAAATTGTATTCCCTGGGATACTGTGTCTGAAATCCTCTTTAAAACGGACGGAGCTTTGTTATAAAAACGGCACCGATGAAGTAATTATACTAGGGTTCTGGCCTTGGCTTACTTCTGCTTGGGGAGGGCAACCTCAGCAAGACTATCGATGGCACAAAGGATCTCTTCTGGTGCCCTCTAAATACTGACTTTTTGGATTGGGGTGATGTGGCATCTTGGTACCATCTTACTATCACTGACCAGCTGGAGGGAAAGGTATTGCAGAAATAGATAGTGGATACCTCCTTGGGCAGAGATAGGACTTATGCTTATGCAACACTTAGTTATGCAAGTGTAGGTCAGCAAGAGGATTCCAGCCCAGAGGCATGAAGAAAGGAACGAGGGAGAAATATTGTCCTCCGTCCCCATTTTTGTTGCCGCAGTGTCAGTCAGCCCTAACTCAACAACAAATAAGATGAAGGAAACGTGGTGTTCTTCCATGGCTTGGATTAAAAAATTGAAAAATGCAAGGCTATAATGTTTGGCTTTTGTATCGAAGGCAAGTATTATGAGTTGTCAGAATCCGTGTTCTGAGCCTGAGGTTTATGGAGTGTGGCTGGCATTTCCTTTTGCAAGATCATTTCAGTGTGCTAAATTCCCTCAAAGCATGAATCAGCTCGAACTGCAAATCATCATGCAATGTGA
This sequence comes from Sceloporus undulatus, assembly GCF_019175285.1. Taxonomy (NCBI): domain Eukaryota; kingdom Metazoa; phylum Chordata; class Lepidosauria; order Squamata; family Phrynosomatidae; genus Sceloporus; species Sceloporus undulatus. Next base: position 150,468,632 of record NC_056527.1, on the reverse strand, counting down.
CAGTCCCATACCTGCAGACTCAAGTGATCTGAGATATTAACTGTGGGATTAGCTTTTGGAAATATCTCTGGATAAGCATTAGGGATAGATGAAATAATTCTCCTGCAGGAAAAGCTGTAAACCTTGGTGCCTGATGAAATAAAAAAGAGTCGTAGAAGTCGAGTGAAAAGTGACAACAACAAATCTTCAAACGATACTCTACACAATAACAGCAATGTTGATAACCTGATTCTGCATTCAGCATGTTAGAAACCCTCCAAAACAGATCAGTTGTTTTAAATGTCAGGGTGTTGAAGTGTTTCCCTCTAAGGAATAATATATACGTATGTATATATAAAAGTGAATTGCTGAGAAGTAGCTACTCATCTATATTTCATCCTGAACTCCCACCTAGGAATATTCAAGAGTTCTTGCTCCATAGATGTGCGCTGGTTTCCTTTTGATGTCCAGAAATGTAAATTGAAGTTTGGCTCCTGGACTTACGGTGGATGGTCCCTGGATTTACAAATGCAGGAAGCTGAAATCTCCGGCTACATTTCGAATGGCGAGTGGGATTTAGTGGGTAAGCTTGGCGGATTTTCTTCTTATACATGGTTGCTTCAGTTCAGCAGGAGAGATCGACTTTCAGACATGGAATGGATAAAGATGTGCATCTGAAGGGGCAGATATTGCAAACTGCAACAGAATACTTTTCATGTCAATGTGTATCCCCATCCATGGCCCTTAGCTGTTGTGCCAAATCATGGCCATTGTGCTATAAAGCATTGGTTCCTAACTTTTGATCCTCCATGTATTTTGAACTTCATCTCCCAGAAGTCCCAGCTAATAGTCAGAGATTATGGGAGCTGAAGTCCAAATCATCTGGAGGACTAAAGGCTGGGAACCACTGTGTTATATAACCACATAAGTGCTCAGTTCCTGCATCAGTGTTGATGGCGCAACACTCCCCATGTGGATTAATGCACCAGCTGTGCTCCAAATCCCTTGTCTTGGATGGCAGCATTGTGCCAGTGAATCGCATCACCAAACACAATGGTGGCAGAATTCCCCTTTCCTTTAAAAGGAAATTGGACATTTTTTAAATGGAGGATGGGACTATGTACTCCCTTCAGCAACAGAAGCTGAAAACCTCTGGGTATACATTTTTAGGGAATGCAAGAGAGGTTGCAGCTGCAACCATGCCCAACCAGTCGGTTTCCCATAAGGAACTGGTTGGGTACTGTGCCAAAAATAATGCTGGGCTAGAATAGACATGTGGTTGGTTCCACCAAGATTCTTATGTTCTTAACTGAAGTCCACCTACTTTAGAAAGTACTGTGGCTAGTAATACCAGTCTAACCTAGTGATAAACAACCCCAGCTAGGACCCATAACACTGCGGCTTGAATCCTGCCAGTGTCTTATGCTTGCATAAGTTCCCCTAAGGAAGCGAGCAGTTGGACATTTTTTGTCTGATTTGTTGTCCACAAAATGTAACTTATACAAACTCTGACCCATACATAGGCCGTTGGGTTCCCATTTCTTGCTCTGGAAGCCCTTAGAAATCATTCCTGATCCCCAGAGAGATGCAGTCTACCATGAATTTGGTCCATCTTTGTCAAATTCTCAACACTTCCATGATGCTCAACCCTCTGGACCCTTATGGGAAGGAAGTAGGCCAGAGAAAGTTGGACGAGACAAACACCAAGAAAACGGACAGCGTGGATCAAACTGGTTAAATTGCGCTAAGCCTTTTTGGGAACCCTTGTATCATGCAAAGGCCTGGATTCATATTCATCCTTATGAGAATTAAAGGTTGATAATGTGAGCAATGTTGTGTTTTTTTTTTTTAAAGGAGCATTAGCTGAGATTTGGCTAATCCCTTAGGTGATTTAGAGAGGAAAGGCCCACTTGTATGTCTAAATCCCTCAGATACGGTTGCAAATC
>NC_056527.1:150407933-150466697 GCF_019175285.1 Sceloporus undulatus | reverse complement strand
TCACCAACCCCCAGACCTTTTAAGGAGTTTTACATGTTCTATGCTTTTATACTGCTGGGGTTTTCCGAAAGAAACTGCATTTCCTTTACGCTCCCTTTCTCTTTCTCTTGGGCATAGGGCGCAAAGAGGAGACTGTGCCTTTCCTACATTTGAGCAGTTTAGGGGTTATCCTGAAATCAGTGCTAACTGGGATCTAACTCAGGCCAAGGGTACATGCAGAATGGCGCTCCATGCACGATTCAATTTTCACTTACAGCTATTTTAAATCCTTAGCTTCTACCTCCTCATATTGGCCACCTGAGATAGCCACCTCATTCTGCCTCATAGTAGAACGTAACTTGCTGGCATCCAGAGACGTAGCCAAGGGGGGGGGTTCTTGGGGTCCGTACCCTCCCTTCTGTTAGATAAAATGAATGGTGTGTGCTAACGCGCCGCCACACCCAAGCCCCATTATAATGGTGGCACTTAGTCTGGACCCCCCCTTCCCAAAATCCTGGCTACGTCCCTGTGGTATCTGTGGCATCAGTAAAATGTAGTTTTGGTGGAGCACCAGACCTAATTGACAGACCAGGCTGAATATCTCACCAATATACAAATCAAAGAATTCCACAGAATGGAGCCATGCTAGTTATAGTGGCGTCAAACTGCTTTATTCCTAGAGAGTGGGAGAACTGCAGGGGAAGTCTGTCTCAATCAAAATAGAGTCATACTGTTACTTCCCTTGATTTGGATACTATACTGCTGTTGATGCAACTTAGAATTTCATTGGGATTTATTTTAGCATCACACAATGGATTCATGTCTAGTTTGTGCTCTACAAAAACCCTTAGATCCTTTTCTGATATAGTTCTATCAGTCTAGGGGAGACAGATCCATCCATCCATCCATCCCTTGATTTATATCGTGTTTCTCCCCCAGAGTAGAACTCGTCATCATTGTTGTTGTCATCATCAACATGATCATCAAAACTGGAAAGAAGCTTCTTTGTTACCAGAGTTTGAAAAAGTTACTTTTGTTGGCTACAACATCTAGAACCTGGCCAAACTGACTATGCTAGTTGGTTAACTATGGGCAAATGAAAACCGAAAAAGTAACTTTCCCAGCCTCTGCCTTTCCTATTGATAAAGCAAATGGCCCCACCTGGTGGCCACAAAGTTAGAGTTCAACTGATAGTGCCATAAAGATTTGCTGGTAGCTTTCTTTAAAAATCAGAAAAGTTTGAGGTGCATATGGGTTACCTTGTTAATGTGTCCTTCCTGCACAGGCGTTCCTGGGAAAAGGACGGAAACCTTCTATGACTGTTGCAAAGAGCCTTATCCAGATGTGACCTTCACCGTAACAATGCGGCGGAGGACTCTGTATTATGGACTCAACCTTCTTATTCCATGCGTTCTGATCTCAGCTCTCGCCCTTCTTGTTTTTCTTCTTCCGGCAGACTCAGGAGAGAAGATCTCGCTTGGTAAACATTGGCATCTGCTTCTAAGCAAAACTACCTTGCATGATATTTCATTTCATTGGCATAGTAGAGAAAAGGCACAGGTTGAACTTCTCAAGAAATCACAGAATACTTGGACATGGGTAAATCAGGTGGTGAGTAAAAATAGCCTCTTTCTGGCTTTACTCATCCATCTTTTCCATGAGACAGAATGAACCACCTTATCTGACACAATGGGATGGACTAATGGAATAGACCCATTGAATGGGATCTACCTAGGTATTGACTCACCAGACAATGGTTGGTTCAGTGTGCCTCCCATAGTAGAGACTAACTAATAAAATTCAGGCCAAGGTGTCAGGTGTAGTGGTTGGAGCATTGGGCTATATGGAGAGATCTTGGTTCAAATCCTCCTTACTCTAAACAAAGTTAATGGGATCACTTTCAGCCAGGTGTCAACTCTCTTTCCTCTTAGCCTACCTCATAAGGTTGCTCTGAGCATGAAGTGGGATAAGGCTTGTGTCCTTCTCCTTGGGCTTCTTGGTGCAAAGGTGAGTTGTACCTGAAACAAATAAGTTAAAGTAATATTATTTATTGATTTATTAGTTACAGTTATATCCTGCTTCTAGTCCCAAGCATTTTAGATAAGGGAGACTCAACCTGTACCATTGTATCCCTATGGTTTTCTATACATTTTTGTATGCTGTCACTGGGTAGATTTTATGAAATAGCTATAAATCATAAGGTGCACATTGTTTCGGTGGCAGATTGCTCAGTTTGGATATTGGCATCATGATTGGCATGTTATTAAAATGGCTAATAAGTAAATTAGTGAACTTATTTAACAAGGTACCAGTCCTGATGAATGTTGGCATCAAGGCTGGCATGTTGCTGCGTAAATTCACTAATCCTTCCATTCCTGAATCCAAATCAGCTGGGGGGGGGGCAAATTTATACTTCATATACTTCAGAAAATCTCTCCTCTTATATTGCCATTCTTCAAAATTTCAAAAGACAGTGGCATCTGTTGGCATCCATGTCCATGAGGCAGCCTGCCTACTTTGGGATTTTAGAGATGGAATTGATGGGTGCAGAATTAATGCAGCTTAACACCGCTTTAACTGTCATGGCTCCATCCTATGAAATTCTGGGATGTGTAGTTTGTTGTGGCACCAGAGCTCTCTGACAATGAAGTCTAAATATCACACAACACTACCGATCCCAGAATTCCATTGCATTGACCCATGGTGTTGATGCAGCCTACATTTCCCTCAGTTTCAAAAGTGCTACAAGATCCCTTCCTTAAATAAATACAGCAGTTTAGAATTGTCCTACAAAGTTCAGAGTGAAATCTAGCAAAGATACAGAGCCGCCTTCCCAGCAATATGGAAACTGCAATTGTCCGGTGTCTTCCAAATTCAATTATTTAATGATGGAAATATCCTCTTCTTTCTATGTTGATTCCCATTGTATAAATGTACCTTTCTTTAAGTGTGGATGAGTGGGGCGGGGATGGAGACAATAATCTGAAAAGGTCTCAGCTGCAAAAGACAGTCCTTTTTGGCTCTTCCGTTTGGCACGGTTCTCCACATAAGCGATGAGCGATGCAAAAACGGCATGCCAGAGGTCACCGTTTCCAGCCCTGCACAAAATGAGATATTAAAAATGGCTGGGCCCTTTCCAACTCCATATGGCAAAGGAGAAAGACAAGGATTTTTTCTTTTATTCCTGATCTTTTAATCCACACGGATGGGACCTTGGAGGAGGTGGCTCTTAAACCTTTTATTTTATTTTTCACTATGAGATGCCAGGAAAGGAGAGGAAGAAAACAACAACCCCACACTTATCCACTTTGAGGTGGCTTCACACATGTGTTAATGTTGCCCCTTTATATAAATGGGCTCTTCCTGGACCTCTCCAAATCATTTTTTAAAACCTCCAAATGAAGAATCATACCCCAGAACCAACGTTGTTGTTGTTGTTGTTGTTGTTGTTTATCCAAGTCATTTCTAACTTATGGAGACTCTAAGGCATTCGCCTATCATGGAGTTTTATTGGCAGGTTTCATCAGAGGGGGGGTTGCCATGGCCATCCTTTGAGGCTGAGAGAGTGTGACTTGCCCAAGGTCTCCCAGTGTCCTAGTCCAATGCTCAAACCACTACAACATGCTGGCTCTTTACAGGGTGCAATTATGGCTTAAAAGAGCGGTTCCAAACTTTGGTCCTCCAGATGTTTTGGACTTCAACTCCTAGGAGCCCCAGCCAGCTTGGCCAACTGTCAGAACTTCTGGGAGCTGAAGTCCAAAACATCTGGGCAACCAAAGTTTGGGAATCACTGGCTTCAAAGAAGGATGGGGAAAAACTATGCCAATGGGGTAGATGCAGACTCCAAGGCCATTTCTGTGATCCTTGGGGCCCCAGTCCTCCAAAGTAGTAATGCCCTAAAGTTTGGAAATTGCTGCCCTAAATTGTTGCTACATTAATTTTGCTCCTGGGCCCTTTTGACCCACTGGGCCATTTAGGCACAAGAAAATTTTTGTTTTCTAACAGAAAGTGACCCAGAAATCAACCTTCCATTTACTTCAGGTTTTTAAAAAGGCCTTTCTTGGGGCTAAAACAGTGGCACAGAGCTGTTCATCCCAGTCTACACCATGCAAAGGGAGCAGAGTACTATACACATGCTGCTTTTTTAATATGACATTTTCGCTCTCTTTTTACTCAGCGCTGAGCTTGCCCCTTTAGCCCTGATACCATACCCCATAATTTGTCTTTCAGGGATAACCGTTCTATTGTCCCTCACTGTTTTTATGCTCCTGGTAGCAGAAATTATGCCGGCGACGTCCGATTCGGTGCCGTTGATCGGTGAGTCCTTGCGATATTTCATTTTCGAAGGCGAGTTTATTTTCAGGTGTGCAGCCTAGCCCTAATAGGACAGAACAGGGAGCACCTGCCTTAAGGTAGTGCGATGAAAGCTAGATCATTTGAAACGCGATTCGAAAAGAACAAGATATTAGCTTTATGGGGTGGAACTATTGGTTCAGCTGCAATACTGCATGTGGGTTCAATTTGTGGTTCAATTTGTGGAAATGTAGAAATTATATGTGTGTGTGCACACACATGCATGCACGCACTCACGCACGCACACACACATCTAATTTCCTCCCTTCACCTTTTGCAGCACAGTATTTTGCCAGCACTATGATCATCGTCGGCCTCTCCGTGGTTGTGACTGTCATCGTCCTACAATATCATCACCACGATCCAGACGGAGGGAAAATGCCCAAATGGGTAAGAGCCAATTTGAAGCCCATTTTCTCTGTTCCAAACTTAAAGATCAGACGTCTGCCACAGGAGAGTTCTCCGTGTTCCCTCCGCTCCCCCCAGATATGAATGCAACAAGGCAGAGAAGGAAACTCATCTGGGCAAAGGGATTGTCATTTTGAGCACGTACGATTCTGCCATGTACAAATTAACTGACTGTAAGCCCTCTATATGACACACTGTCACACAGACTCAGCTGCGGTAATGTATATTTTATTTACTAAAATGTTTTACTCTGCCTTTTCATCCACGAAGGCCCTAGAGGCAGAGAGCAAATCAATTATAAATTGCATTCCAAAGAGACTTTAAAAATACGAACATCCTCATTACCAATACAAACATAAAAACCCACCCTGATGAATCAGACCATGAATTCCTGCCTCCTATATAGCAGGAGCATATTCCTCCCTGCATGAATTTCCATGTATTTTCACAAACAGAATTCAGGGCAGGGCCTGCAGTATCACTGCCGAGTGATAGTACTGGATCTCTTAAGCAACCAAACTGGCAAAGCAGAAGGTGAACAAGAACCAGTCCTACACCCACCCAGCCTCCCAAGGGTCTACTAGAGCAAAGAAAGTCCAAAAACATTTGGAGCAAAACAGGACCACAGGTTCTGTGATACAAAGGGGGTCGGACATATATCTTCCTTCACTGGATGGGTTTGGTGAGATAGTCAGCTTGGTCTTTAGAGAGGTCTGGTGCCAAACTCCAGATCCTAGGATTCTGTAGGATAAAGTCATGGCAATTAAAGTGGTATCAAATTACTTTATTTCTGCAATACTGATTCATATTGCCGCCTCAGATGAAGCCAAGGGCAAACCCCCTTTGAACAGATTCTGCCAAGAAAATCCAGAGACACGTTTGTCTTAGGGTTGCCATAAGTTAGAAATGACTTGAAGGCACACAACTGCAACCAGAGACAGGAAGGCAAAATTGATGGAAGGGTTTCAGGCCAGTCCTGTGTCTTTCTGTGCACAGTGCAGTCTTCAAGAAGAACCATGATGACTGTGCTTTAATTTTGCTTGATGTCTCATTCTAAGATCAGAAGCTTAAAGGAACGTAGTTCTCCTTTCATGTGGTGGGCCTCTAACGCGCAACATGCGTACACCTCAAAGGCCAACAAAATCATGCAGATTCCCCCTGCAGCTGCCCTCTTTCATCCAGGGTTAAAGGCAGAGACCATCAAAAAGCCAGCATTGGCGCTGCTCTGATGGCATGGCAGAGAGGCATTAGCACTACTAAGACTGCCATCAGGACAGCTGCAGGGAGGGATTATTCAATGCCCATGGAGGGTGGCATAAAGCTCAAGATCAAGTTCTGAAATAATAATAATAATAATAATAATAATAATAATAATAATACTGTACCAAAAAGAAATGTAGGTGAATTGCAGTGAATGTTTCTCTTGTCTGTTCCGATTTGATTTCTTCACAGTGACTTTCCCCCCCCCTCTGAATACTTTCTCTACGATTCTTTCTGCAAGTGTAGGCATCATTTTTATTCTGCCACAGCTGAATTTGGGCAGAGCAGTCTGACATTTTTTATCACCCAGCTGGCTCCATTATCAATGGGGCGGTGACTCCATTTCGGGTTTCAGTCCAGACATTAAAGAAACAAAAGGTGTGGAACCCTTTTGCCTGAAATAGATTTTGCACTTTGGATAGTTCCTTTAATGTTTGGTACCAGCTGCAATATGGCATAGTGGTTCGAAGGTTGGACTATGAAGCTGGAGATCAGGGTTCAAATCCTGGCTCAGCCATGTAGACCTATTGGGTGAGCTGGGGCAAGTGACACTCTCTCAGCCTCAGAGGATGGCAATGGCAAAACCCCCTCTGAAGAAACTTCTCAAGAAAACTCCATGATAGGTTTGCCTTAGGGTTGCTGCAAGTCGGAAGTAACTTGAAGGCACACAACCACAAGAACAACAATAGCTGCAGTAGTTTTTATCATAAACCATCCACTTCCACTGCGACACAATAAGTTTCTGTGAAGGTTTTCCTCCCTGTTCTGGATGGAAAGCCATGAAGTCAATATGGGGGCCAGAAGACTTCTGGTTGTTGAGGGTTGTTGAAATTGTTGTCTACAAAAAGGAATCTTTGCAAACTTTTACTAACCGTTATCATGACTTGTGCTTAAGATCAGAGTGAGGCATTGGAGAGAAATCACTGATTTCACTCATTGTAAGATTGCTTCTAGCACAGAATTCTTGCAGAGGATAAACAGAGGATATTCCAAAATTGGATTTGGAGTTTCTGTAAGACTTTGGCATTAAGTAAGTCCCATGAGGGTTTTTTTGTTGTTGCAAATTACCGTCAGTGTTCTTCTGTGACTGTCAGACATCTCCTGCATTTGAGAGACTTTTGAAAAGTTCTCATTAGGGAAAGTCAGACTGAAAGTGTTTGGAAGGGCCAAAATGTAAATAACCCACTGCAAATGTGGTTTTAAAATAATTGTATCTCGAAAAAGAGGAAAACAGTTCATGATGCCAAGGTATAAATATGAGTGGAATCCTCTTGGGGAATTGCAAAAAGGAGGGATAGAAATAAAGCAATCGATGGATGGACAGTGGGTAGACCGTCTGTACTTAAACATCTTTAACTTCATTAGAGGTTGAAAAATTAATTTCAAAAGCCTCAGGTCTTCAGCCTTCTCTGCCAAAGAGTGTTGGCGCCTCACAAAACTACATATCCCAGAGTTGTATAAAAGGGGCCCATGACACTATAGAGCCAGTATACAGTGTAGATGCATCTAGACTGTGCATTTTACACTGTGGTGATGCATTGCACAATGGCTCTCACTCATTGGAACATGTTGCACAATGTTGCTATTCTGCATGGGGGTTGTGTAATGCCGGTGTAGCATATCTCTTTATGTGGATTTTTACACAGGACTAGGGGGGTGTTGGGTTGCAGTGATTGTTTTCTTCATAGGAAACCTATTTTCTACATAGACAAATATTGCATGTGGGAGGCAAATTCATGTTTTTCTCTGCATGACAGTTCTTCTGCAACACATCAAGACATATTCATAGACAGGTAGAAAACTGTGCAAATGTCTCACTGACATATTACTCTTCTCAGTGTGGTTTCCTGACAGTCTTTCAACCTGCAAACAAAAAAATGGAGAATATTCTTCCCTTTCCCAGGCAATTGGACAAATGGTCTTGTCTTCCCAAAGTGAGCTTAAAAGACAAATGACATTCAAGAGAGAATGATGTTCAAAGAGGAAATCCTATGAAATGTAAAATAACCTGTTCTCTCATGTTTCCCAGACCAGAATCATTCTTCTCAACTGGTGTGCCTGGTTCTTGCGGATGAAAAGACCTGGTGAGGACAAAGTACGGCCTGCATGCCAACACAAGCAACGCCGATGTAGCATGTCCAGTGTTGATATTAACACAGTGAGCGGGCAACAGTCCAGTAATGGAAATATGCTCTATATTGGATTCAGAGGCCTGGAAGGTGTGCATTGTACTCCAACCACCGATTCAGGTGTGATCTGTGGAAGAATGACTTGTTCCCCCACAGATGATGACAACCTCCTTCACAGCGGACACCCTTCGGAAACTGACCCGGACCTTGCAAAGATCTTGGAGGAAGTCCGTTACATTGCCAATCGGTTCAGAGACCAAGACGAGGCGGAAGCCATTTGCAACGAGTGGAAGTTTGCCGCTTCCGTTGTGGACCGTCTCTGCTTGATGGCCTTTTCGGTTTTCACCATCATTTGTACGATTGGCATTTTAATGTCGGCGCCCAATTTTGTTGAGGCTGTTTCGAAAGATTTTGCTTGAGCTGCGAAAATGTCAGCGAGCTATATCCAAAAAAATAAAAAATAAAAATAATATTACGTAGCAATAGTCTATTCGGTGCACTTTGCTTATACAGGATGTGGGGATGCAAACCATGTTGGGGAGGGGAGAGTCTAAGAAAAGGACAGTATCACAATTAATAGCCTGGACAACTGCCTGGGCCATATGTATTCTGCATCCTTGCCCCTTGAGATGACCACATTTGGTGTTTGGAATAAATTATTTAAGTTAAGTCTATCTGCATCTTCTTTGCATTATTCATTCACTTTCCAGAATTCCAGTTCTCAGTGAATTTACTCTTTTTGTTTCATATCAAGGATTAATTTCATCTAACCAAGTTTTTTGATCTGAGCCTTTGGGATGATTGGGAACCACTAAAAGCCCTGGGGGAGAACACATGCAGCCATATTTGTTTTAGGACTTTAAGGTAAACCTAGCCAATGGCCCAATTCATATCTCTGAAAAAGGCCGCACTGGACGTGGCCTGTTTCCCTCCGGAGGGACAGCGCAGCAGCCAAACCATTGTCCCTCCACTGTAAAAAGTACCTGGAAAAATCGAGTGTGCCAGTGATGTAAGCGACGCATAGCGACTTGTATATGCTGCATGTGCCTTACATCAAGATGGTGGCACCCATGTGGACAGGACACTGCCATGATGCTTCTGTGTCATGCCAGGGTTAGGGATCATGCAGTTGGTGTGCGGTCCCTAACTTGGTATCGCCGGCAGCATGCCACTTCAGGACTGTCTGTCCCAGGCCCAATGATTGACATCTTGTGTCAGGTGGTCAGCATAACACTCTGACCATATAGTTTGATGTCCTCCTGCACTTGGGCAATTGCTAGGTCCTAGGAGTGCTGCCATTGCTGGTCCATCTTGGTGAGAAGGGAAGGAGAGATGGGACATAATTCAGAGGAAGAAGATGCAGCTGGACTCAGCTCTGTGCGAAAAAGAAATGAAGGTGTGTTCCCAGATAAAATACATCCTTGTTTCTCTTCCCTTTGAAGCAGAGGCTGGCTACATCTTCCTCCTGTGGATTGCCTCCTCATTCTTTCACCTTCATACCAGGAGCAACAGTGTCCCCTGGGGTTGGCAGCTGAGAAGGAGAAAGTTTGGCAAGTGGTACAGAGGACAAAAGCAGATAGGAAGAGCATCAACTCATTTGAGATAAGGGTACTGTGGATGGCCAAAACAAATGGGTCTTTGAACAGATCAAGCCTGAAATCCCCTTGGAAACTGAGATGATCAAACTGAGGCTGTTGTACTTTGGACACATTATGAGAAGACACAACTCACTAGAAAAGACAATAATGTTAGGAAAGGTAGAGGGAAGCAGAAAGAGAGGAAGACCACATGGCAGAAGAATGGACTTAATCAGGGAGGCCACAATGATGGCTTTATAGGACCTAAGCAGAGCAGTGGAGGATAGGGAGTCTTGAAGCTGTCTCAACCACAGGGTTGTCTCGAGTTGGGGTTGACTTGAAAGCAATTGAAAACAAACAAAGGATGGGGGGATATTGCCTTGAACTTCATCCAAAAAGAGGCATATATATGAGTAAGCCACATTTGCACACATGTATGACACTAATGAGAGCCAGCATGGTGTAATGGTTTGAGTGTAGGACTAGGACTCTGGAGATCAGTGTTTGATTCTCTGCTACGGAAACCCCTTGGCTGACCTTGGGTGAGTCACACACTCTCAGCCCAAGAAAATCCTGCGATAGGTTCACCTTAGGGCTACCCTAAGTTGGAAACAACTTGAAGGTACACAGCAAGAACAATGACACTAATAGGATGCTAGAGATGATATTAGAACATGAAAACAAGAGTGGACATAGGCCAGGAGCAAAACAATAATAACAACAAGATACAGCCAAACTGCAGAATGTGGTCATTTCACATGCTAAGATGCTGTTAGACAACCAGTAACTTCACCAAGCTGTGAAGAGAGTAAGTAAAAACCCTGTTTCTTCCTCCCTCCAAATATCTGATCCTTAGTAACATCCATCTTCTGACTGTGCCACGCACAGATGGTTTATCCTACCTGTTAAATGAAGGAAGACCAGAGTGCAAATCACCTGTTTCTAGAGATTTCTCCATCCATCTATGAAGATGGATGCAGAAGGAGATATCACAGCTATATATTACTTTCTGGTCCAGAGGCAGGATGCTTTTGATGTTGGTTGTTTGGGGAGCATGGGGCATTCGGAGAACAGAATGCAGGGTTAGATGGGCCACCAACTTTATCCAGCAAATGTCATATTGTGTTTCTAAGGGTATGTGCTGTGCATCCTAGCTGGTGAAAGGAGGTTGACTTTCGCTTGGATGTTTTGCTGTAAATAAGCTTTGCTTTAGACCTTCAGCTGGGTCTTTGAATTCCTCTTCATCAAACGGAAAGGAACAAGCACGTCCAAGACTGTTTGACACCCCAAGAACTTAAGTAAAAGCACAGAAGGAAAGAAATAACTCTACGGGGATTTGTCATGTACAGTTGTTTGGGCAATGGACATTCCAGTAATATTTCATTGCATTTCAATTGACTCTACTGAGTACGTTGCCCTGATTCCCAGAACATTTGATATGGGAAATGGATGCAGTCCATTTTGCTTCATTACCAGGCTAGGTGCATTCAACGTTTGGAGAAAAAGCTGAGGATTTACTACCCAGCTGGATCAGAAGTCACCACTCCCCCGTCTCTCTCTGTGACCTTAGAGGAGACATTTTATCTTAATCTGATCTACCTTGCAGGAGTGTTGTGTCGACAAAACATAGGAGGAGAGATTTAACATCCAATTAAATAAGCCTTTTCTTTATATTCATACCATTGCACTTGCAACAGCCAGATGCTCTGAAGAGGACAGTGCAGATTTCTGTATCTGTGTTGCCAAGGGCTCATGGTTGCAAAGCACTGCCAAATTCTGAGTCACTTTGGAGATGAAGAGTGATGAATGTTTGTGCTGTTCTTGACCTTGGCCATCCTTTGCAGGAGGAATTTGGGATAGAGATGATGCCATCCTAATATTTTCCCAGCTGTGCCACACTTAATTAGGAGCTACGGGTAACCTGCCATCTCTTTACTGCCAAGCCACCTGGCAACGTGTCGACTTGGGAGCTCTTTCCATTTGAAGACTGTTAGGTGTGAATCTGCTGGTCAGCAGAACGAACCTTCAGCACTACTAATGGGAAATTACTTGGTTTGCATGCCAGTGCAGTGTCAATTGGCAGCTGCTTTGGCCAAAAGAACACGTTCTATAAGTCAGCCCCAAACTGATGTCCTCAAGATATTTTCTCAACAGAACTTAAAAACTTTGGACTATACCTCACAGAATCCTTTACCCAGCCATGTTGGCTAGGCAATTCTGGGACTTGCTGTCCAGGAAAGCCATCTTCCCACATTTTGGTTTGGAACTACAAATCTCATTACTATATCTATTGGCCATGGTGGTGGTGGTGGGCTGATCTGAAGAACAGCAGGCTGAGAAAGGCCAGCTATAGGTACTCTGACTGGTAACGATGGACTAGACCTCTAGAAAAGCCCTGTTTTATTCTTCTTCTTGGCAGACCCCAACCTCTGAGCTCATTCTTTAAAAGATGAAGCTCCATCTCATAGAGTTCAGCTATGGAGGGACTAGGAAACATTGGCTCCCCCTTGTGAGGAGTCTAAGGTCAATGCTATGGAAGATACTTCTGGGGCTTCTCATAAACCAAAGGTGATGAAACTACAGGTCATCCCAACTAAGGGTGCATCTACAAAAATGCAAAAATAATGCGGTTTTACACCATGTTAACTGCCACGGCTCCATCCTCCAGAGTCCTGGGATTTGGGACTTGGTGAGTCAACAACACTCTTTGGCAGAGAAGACTACATACCTTGTAAAAGTACAAATCACCAGATTTGATAGGATGGAGGTACAGCACTTGAAAAGATGTCAAACTGCATTATTTTTACAGTGTAGATGCTGTGTAGAGCAGTGGAGGACAGGAGGTCTTGGAGATGTCTCTTCTGCAGGGTCAGCATGGTCAAGATCAACTTGAGGGCAGTTAACAACAACAAACAACAACAGATGGACCCTAAGGCAGAAATATTGAATAATATTGTCGGATAATGACCAACACATAGGTGATCCCATGAGCCTACTCTAGTTGGGAGCATAAACAGACTTCAGATCAAATCTTTCTCCCAGAGGTCTTGACACCATGAGACCACTGGCAGCTGTCCCAGAATTTCCCCAAAATGGTGAATGGCATCATGTCTTACCTGGAGGAGGCCTCCTCAGGTGAAGAAGGAGAAGATAGTGCCGAGATGTTGATCCCCATCCAGAGTTAGAAGAGGCTGGCAGCCCTATTGCACCACACAATACTAATACTAATACCAAAACAACCTTAATCATCATCATCCAACCAATTCTGTAGGGGTCCATAATTTTGTAAGATACCAACAGGATTCCAGCTCTCTAGAGGCCAGTCTCTGCTGGTAGACTTCCCCAGCTCCCAAGCTTTTAGTATTCCAACCCCCCCCCCCCCCCCCCATCTTTTTGAGTGGTTTGAATATTTGCCCTGTCTCCCTCCCATCCCACTGTCAGCTTAGTTTACGGGCCATCAATTTCCTTTATTGCAGAATCACAAACTGCATAATTGATTTGCAAAATGATGGACGCCAAGAACTGTCACAAGTCTACAGATAATCTATAGCCCCTTTCTGCAGACCGTAGCAAGATCGATTTCACTATCTTCCGGAAGGGAGGAGGGAATGAACATGCCATGAAAACCATTTAAAAACCTATCCTTTCTCTTTAAAGGAAGGACATGTCGAATTTCTTCTTCTTCCATTCTGACCAAAACTCAAGTGGAATGAGTGAATGCAATAGTGCATGGCTTGTGTGAACAGGGACCTCATTTTAATGCTGGGTTCAATGCTGATACCTCTCTTGAAAATCCCAGAGCTCCAAGATAGACTGTAGAAAGGCCAGAAATGTCAAGTAAATTAAAACAGTTTCTCATCCTTGATAAGACAAGAAGTTTCTACATGCTGAGACACTTCACTCAGAAAATTGTCAACTGCTGCAATATATATATATATATATATATATATGTATACGTGTGTGTATAGTCAGTTCCCTGTATCCATAGATTCTGCATCCATAGGTTCAGCCATGCACATTAACAACGACAAATATAAATTTCAAAACACAAACCTTGATTTTACTATTTTTACAATAAGGGAACTATTTTATAATACCACTATATTTAATGAGACTCCAGCATCCATGGATTTTGGTATCCATGGGGGAAAGGAAGACTTGGAAATCCCAAATCCCAGCAGATACCAAGGACCCACGGTACTACCCCCATTGTATATAATGGGACTTGAGCATCCATGGATTTTGGTATCTATGGCAGGTCATGGAATGGATACCTCAGGGCCTACTATATGTATATCTTCTGCATAGAAATGTGACAATGATCCCTCTCCGTTCTTTTAGCAGCAGCAGTCACAAAAGGTGCATTTTGCTGTAAACATGTTGCTTGCCTCAATTAATCTTTAACTATGTAGTTAAGTGGTGGTTGCACCACACCATCTTTCTGCCGAGTACTGAAATTGTTCAACCGGTTGCATATTTGACAATGTGCTGGCTCTTTCCATATTTCCCAGTGAACCAAGTGGTACATTTAAATTCATGGTTGGAATAGGAAAGTTTTCACTTGGTGGAGTAGGAGAGCAAGGACAAGGCCTAGGGAGAGAGTTCGGAAGTCTAGGAGCAGCCACCAAGAAGACCTTCTCCCTTGTTGCCACCAAACATGCCTGAAAAGATATCAGGAGTCAGAGAAGGTGTTTCAGTTAAAGGTTGTGGAAGTGGAGAGGTGCACACATTGCTATGGTACATGCAAATGTGCATTGCACATGGATGCACAGGCAGTTAGATGTGCCTGAGCATCTGGTTACAGTTGCAATTTGATGTCTTGGGTCCAGCTGCAGTTACCTTCAATGTAAGGTTTGCATAACACAATTAATACTTCATTCTATCTAGAGATTTACACCAGGGAAACCTAACATAGGCTCTTGTCCAACTTAATGGTTTATTATAATACGTCTGAAGTGTCTGCTTCATCCTACCTAATAAAGAAAAGAAGGCCATAATCCCTCTATCCTTCCATCTTTAAAAAGAAATCAGACATTGCTGTAACTCTGTTTGGTGCTATGTCAAACAGAAAGCGATAAAATTTCTGCAAGGAATGAAAGAAGAGACCGAAGAGCAAAGGCTGCATTTAAAATAAAATAAAATAACTGAAACCATCTCCATATTTCATCTGAAGGGTAATCCAAATGAAGCGACGTGCTAACACATTTCAGTTATCGCATTGGGGGGGAAGTGTGAGGGGGATGCAGGGTTATTTCCCAACCAATTGTGGCACGCACCCCTGCTGAGTTAGCAAAGGCATGGAAATTTGTGAAGATGGAAATGACAGCCAGCTACGAGGAGCCATTATTTACAGATCTCGTTGGAAAAGAAAATCTCCTTGGAAAGAAAAAAAGAAGACGGAGAAAAAGAAGACCCTATTAGATTAAATATATCAAGGAGGACAAAGGCTTTGTGCCCGCCATTCAACCAGGATGCTGCTGACAGCTTTAGGACTCTTCAAAGTGTATTGAATCTGCAGAGAGTTCTTGCCAGAGCAAAGTCTTAGGCTGCATGTATATTGCAGGATTAATGCAGTTTGACGTCACTGGCTCAATGCTATGGAATTTTGTGATTTGTAGTTTTGCAATGAGCTCTAGGACCACCACAAACTACAAATCCTAGCATTCAATAGGATGGAGCCATGACAGATAAAGTGGTGTCAGACTGAATTCATTCTGCAGTGTGGCAGCAGCCTATGGCAAAGACCTAGAACCCTGTTTGTGTCTTATGTGTGTGTAAATTCCTCTTTGGGAGTAGTCTGGCCTTTTCAATCTGTTGTGAAATATCTGTACTCCATTCACGGTTGTAGGACTAGAGTTGGGGATGTGCTGCCCTTATGCGCGGCGGTGATGGTGGTGGTTTTATTTCTTTGCTTTTAATTTAATATCCCAATTTTCCCCATTTGGGATGCAAAGTGGCTTACAACAAATTAAGGAAAACTCTACACATAGTTAAACATTGACAAAATGCAAAAGTTAAAAAGAAATTAAATGATTAAAAAAATTAAAGACAAATCAAAATATACACCATTAAACACCCCCCCCCCCCCCCGTATGTCAATGAGCAAGATTCAGTACATTATGGAGGTGTTGCTGTTATTGTTCGTTGGGTGCCTTCAAGTTGTTTCTGGCTTATGGCGACCCTATCATAGGGTTTATCATAGGAATACAGTTGTTGTTGTTGTTGTTTACCTTCAAGTTGTTTCCGACTTATGGAGACCCCAAGGCGAAGTTTTCTTGGCAAGATTGGTCCAGAAGAGGTTCGCTGTTGTTTTCCTCTGAGGCTGAGAGTATGTGACATGCCCAACAAGGTCACACAGTAGTTTTTGTGGTCAAGCTGGAAATTGAACCCTGATCTCCAGAGTCATAGTCCAACACTGAAACCACTATGCCACACTATTTTTCATTTTTGGATGAGATGGGCCTTATAAATTCAGTCTTCAAATGCTTGTCCAAACAGAAATGTCGTTACTAGTTTGCAAGAAGAAAGGAAGGAGGATGGCTCTCTAATGTCCCTGGAAAAGGATTTGCAGAGCTTGGAGGCAGCCACTGAGAAGGCACTACATCTCCCATGTTCCCAAGAGAGGTATCTGTGAGGATGGTGAGACATAGAGTAGTGCCTTCCCTGCAGATATCAAAGAATAGGCAAGTTCATAACTGAGAATGTGGTCCTTCAAATAACCTGATCTATGCATGGCATATAGATGTGCAAGTTCCCAAGTTTGGAAATAGGAGGATTCCAGGTGGCAATTGGCTCAAGATCTCTTATTGAGTTTCATACTGAAGTGGGTGATCTGAACCCAGTTCTTACTGCATCTAATGCATCACTTTTAACCACCATGCCATTTGGGCTCCCAATAAAATCCTACCAATTCATCCTAATTCCACCACAAAGGTTGCGTACCGAGGTTCTTTTATTAGTTGCCTTCTCACAGGGTGCGCAGTCATGATGGATCACTTGAGCAAGGACTACTGGCTCTGTGAATCATAAAACAGGAAATAGCAAATGCAGATTTTTTAGAAACTGCCTAGTAAAAAGAACAATTAAAGCTCATTTAACGCACATGCCTGCAATAAATGTGTCTGAGGGTTAAAGAGTTTAGGTAGCAACAGAAACTCACTATTTATTTTGGATGTGTTCCCCCCCCCCCCCCCCCCTTTGGTGTGCGGGGGGGGGGGGGGTGGGGGGGGTTTTTTTTTCCTGTTTTTCAAATTCGTTGTGTTTGGGGCTTTTTAGAGTTCTGTCATGGTTAAATTTATGTGAGGGTTAGAGATGGAACAGAAGCAGTAAGAACTGGGCTCCGACTTGAAAATGAAGGATATAGCTGCACTGCAGAAATATAGCCGTTTGACACCACTTCAACTGACTCTTAGCAGAATCCTGGGATTTGTAGTTTGGTGAGCTGATAGACCAGACTGGATACCTCCCCAAACTACAAATCCCAGGATTCCACCAGATGGAGCCACAACAGTTAAAGTGGTGTCAAATTGCTTCGTTTCTGCAGTCTGGAAAAGCTGTAAGAGACCTAGAGCCAGCTGCCATTTCTCATCCTTTTAGGAGGATTCCCAAATTGACAAGAAGAGTTTGCCAAAGAAATTACTCCAAATTCAAACCAAGGGTGATAGATAGACCTTAAACAGATAGAGCGGAAGCTGAGGGAATCACACAAGGTCCTCAGGAAGAGTTGGATCTATTGTCAGTAGCACTCGAATGGCCTTTGGCTGAGTGAATTTAAGGTGTTGTTGTGTTTCCAATTTATGGAGACCCTAATGCCCCTAATGGGGTTTTCTAGGGCTGAGAGTGTGTGACTCGCCCAAAGTCACCCAGTGAGTCTCCATGGCTGAGCGGAGACTCGAACCCTAATCTCCAGTCCTAACCCAATGCTGAGACCACTCCAGCTTGCCAGATGTAAATCAGCACAGTTGGCCTCATGAGTTTTGAATAGTTTACTTGCAACACAGGAGAGTATTTCTGGGATTTGTGTTCTATTTTCTCCTCCAAATCTGTACTGAGATGGTCCTGTGGGATTTTCTTCTATCACAACAGGGCTGCCAGCCCTTCTGGCAGCAGCTGAGGGCCATATTCTCCTCATACAAAGAAGTTTGAGAATCACGGCCATTACATAAATAAATAAATAAATAATACATGGAGATGGCTTCCTTGGAGGAAGGCCATCTCCATGTAAGGCAGTGATTCCCAAACTTCGGTCCTCCAATGTTTTGGACTTCAGGTCTCAGAAGGCTCAGCCATCTTGGCAGAGTCACTGATGTTAGGTTTGTAGCACCTTTGAGACTAACAGAAAGAAAGAAGTTGGCGGTATGAACTTTCATAGACCTAACCTTACTTCTTCAGATGCATTTGGTCACTAACTGCATCTGAGGAAGTAGACTTAAGTCTATGAAAGCGTATGCTACCAAATGCTCTCTTTCAGTTAGTATCAAAGGTGCTACAAAATCTCTGTAACCACTGATTCTGCGGACTAACACAGCTATACCTTTGAATTCTATTATGATGTATGACACCTTGCTCTGGGGCTTCACCTTGAGCAAACTCCCCACATATGGGGGATTCCCCACATATGAACTGGTCTGGCTTGACTCACCTGTACTCCTTCCCTCTACTATATCCCGTCTCTTCCGACGTTTACTGTTTCTAGGCCTAAGACATCCATGTGCGTTGCACATGCAGCTGTCCATGTGCCTTTGCTTGCGCATTCAGTTGTGCAACACTGGAATCTGCAAAGGAGGCGGCCCTGTGCCACCATCATCTTGCAAGTCCTTGAGTGTAAATTTGCAATCCATGTTTCCAGGATAAGATCAGGACCGTCATATTCATTCTTCATAAAAATAACATTTTATAGAAATATTGGAATACTGTAATACGAATGCAACTTGGAAAGGTTACTTGGGTAGGCTAGACATATACACATTTCTTCTTTTTTCTCAGGAGAAATACAAATACTAAACAAAAACAACTTCTGGGGCAGAGGGACATGGGGAGATTCAACTATTGAGCTCATTGGAGCTGTGTAATCTTTCTCAAAGTCAATATACGGCGTCTCAGCGCCATCCCCTTCAAAATAATTACCTTTAAGAAATACAAGCGCACACCACCCAAATAGCAGCTGAGAACTGGATAATACAGTCACATCCGTCTGTGATTTTTGTTTTCCCCTTTGAAGGCAGATCCATTCTTTTAAAGCTCATGATCTTCCCGAAGCTTTTATCGGTAACCTCATTGTGTCTGCCAGAGAAACACATTTCTCCTTAACACGGCTTTATCTCCAGCAATGAAGAAGCCGAGCAGCAGGGAGGGGAAGGATATATAGGGAAGGCTTGGAAAGGATTTGGGTCTGAATCTGTCCTAATTTGATTCCTTAGAAAACTGCCGCCGGAACATAAAGTTGCCATAGACAAAAGGAGAGGCGTGATGGAATCAAATCTCCAAAAATGACTGACACTGTTTGGAAAGGCTGCGCAGATATGTGGCGATTAAAACAGTAACGCGATTAGGATAAATGCCATCAAAAACCAGAAGGCACCATTTCAGCACACCTGGGAAGAGCAGCCCAGATGGGGAAGGTGCCCATCATCTGCATTTCCACTACTTGAAAATAAAATGGTAATATTTTTCAATTTTGGAGGGCAATTTTGGGAGCTTTGGTGGATTAGTGAAGGTCTTCAGAAGCCATAAAAGTGGGCCGCCAGGGCTGCACTTTGCCTTGTTGCTGCTGTTGCTGTTGTTGTTGTGTGCCTTCAAGTTGTTCCCAACTTATGGTGACCCCAATGGGAAACTATCTTTGGGTTTTCCTGGTACTTTTCTTCAGAGGCATTTTGCCATTGCCTTCCTCTGAGGCTGAGAGAGTGTGACTCGCCCAAGGTCACCCAGTGGATTTACATGGCCAAGCTGGGATTCGAACCTTGGTCTCCAGACTCATAGTCGAACCACTACACTACTACACCTGACTACACCTGACTTGATATAATGATGATGATGATGATGATGATGATGATGATGATGATGTTTATATCATGCCTCTTCCTATGGATCGAGGCGGGTTACAATGAAAAATAAAATACACAATTAATCATTAATAATACATAATACAGAAATAATACATATGGGTTTCCTCAATGACACTTGACTCTTTGAGGCACAACAGACATCTATACCAGACAGTGATATCAGCGTGATACTGCTTTACCTGTCATGGTCCCAATGTCTTTGGGATTTGTAGTTTTGTGCAGGACGCCACGGCTAGATTAAAACTACAACAGCGGAAGAGAGAAATCTACATTCTTCGCCAAGCTGCACATGTTGGGGGTTTGCAGAACGGATTCTTGGAGGCTAAAGTGGTATCGAACTGTAATAACTGTGCAGTCTAAATACATTTTAAGTCCAAGTGGAGTTTTTTCCTATGAATTTGATCTTCACTGCACCCTGATTTTACTTATGAATAATATGGACTTGAAGGGAAAAAACCCTCCCTTTCACTTTTTCCGCTCAAAACCTCTTCCTACTCAAAATACAGCAGACTCGAGAGCTGCTCTTACCATTTTCTCTCGCACAAGCACTTCAGTTACCCTTGCCTTTTGTTTCCCAGTTGCTAACTCCCACTTTCATTCCAGGAAAAAGAATATAATTCAGATTGTTTTTAACTTTAAAGACTTCTCAGAATCAGGCAAGAGTCTCTAGTATCTTCTTTTTAAAAAAACTCAGTGCTAAGAGGTGAGCGCAATGTCATTTTGCCTTCAATTACTTTTTCTCGAGAGAAAGCAAAAGTAGAGGTTTGACAAGCAGCTTCAAGAAAATGCGAAATATATATATATATATATATATATGCATGCAGACCAAGACAAGGTCGTGAATGACTCTCTTAGGATTTGTTACTATGCACAGTACAACTAATTGGCAAAGATCATTTCTTTCCTTTTATTTAATGGATGACAGTTTAGATGGTGATGGAAACCTGTACTGTGAAGTTTGGGGTAAAAATATAAAGCACCTCTCCATAGTGCTGATACCAATGGCTAACATTCGGACAGCAGATGAACCCTTTAGAATTTGTCCACCAAGTATTTTCATACAAATAACATTGGGACCACACTACTATATTAAGCTACAATTCCTAGGATTCCCTAGCACTGAGCCAAGGCAGTTAAAGCGGCCTCAAACTGGAGTATTTCCGCAGTGTGTTTTGGGCCTTGGGTTCTCCGAAGATGCCAGCTGCAGAATAATGTCAGGAATAAACTCTTCTAGAACATGGCCACATAGCCCGAAAAAACCCCACAAAAAAGAGAGACTCTACTACTGTTTCATTGTTCTTTAAATTGTTTATATATGCATTCTTTTATTGAAGCCTTTGTGTAGTTTTAATCTGTATTGCTTTTCACTAATTGTCAGCCTCCTTGAGTCTCATTTCAGATAAAAAGATGAGATGGAAATGAATAAAATCATCATCATCATCACCACCACCACCACCACCACCATCATCACCATCTGGATTTTATAGGAGCTATCCAAGGGCCAGTGTGGTGTAGTGGTTTGAGCATTGGACATCAACCCTGGAGACCAGGGTTTGATACCTCACTCAGCCATAGAAACCCATTGAATGACGTTGGGTGAGCCACATACTCTCAGCCCCCTAAAACCCCACGATAGAGTCGCCTTAAGTCAGAAGTAACTTGAAGACACACAACAACAAATCCAAGGTCCTAAAGCAATTCTGGTGGCACACTTCAGCACCTTCAGTTAGTTAAAATTTGGCTGGAAATTTGGAGAAGAGTCCTCTAAACCATGGAAAGCGCTATCCACCACAGTGAGGGACTAATGGTGGGACCATGGATGAGCCAGGTACGTTTCCGCTTCTGCTTCTGCTTCCAACCCCCTTTTTGGGAAGAGAATTTATTAACATGTTTTTTAAATTTAAAATACACATATCAAACATACATACTACTTAGATACATACTCAAATATACCTACATATACCCACAAATGCACACGCCTACATAAACATAACCAACTACCACTCTATCTACCTACATACAAATATAATTACACATACACCCCTTTACATAATGCATATAAACAGAAATTCCTAATTCCTATGTATATATACCCCATACCTCCCACCTCCCTTTCCTCTACGAACAAACATACATACATAGGTTTTGGTGGGTTTTTCGGACTATGTGGCCATGTTCTGGAAGAATTTATTCCTGACTTTTCACCAGCATCTGTGGCTGGCATCTTCAGAGAATGCTGGCATGGATATATACATATATACCCAACTCTCTTCCATGTCAGCATTCTCTGAAGATGCCATCCACAGATGCTGGTGAAACGTCAGGAATAAACTCTTCCAGAACATGACCACATAGTCCAAAAAACCCACCAAAAGCTATGGATTCCGGCCATGAAAGCCTTCGACTTCACAACTTATATACAACATATAACCTATATTTTCCATATCTACTTAATAACAATCATATCTGTATCATGCATCTCTTTGATCTTCTCTTCATTTTTGGGGGTCTGGAAGAGAAATTATTAACTCTGTCCATATTTATTTATTTTTGGAAAGCTGAAGGAGATAGTTGGGTTCTGGAGTTTTATGAAAAGTTCATTTTTCTTTTTTCAAGGTGGTTAAGAAGATTATCCAGATCGGTCTCATCATTTAGATGGTAACGGCACATGCCAATCTCTTCTCTAGCTGCTTTCCCTCCGCTGGGTCTGTCTGTCTGTCACTCATCATAAGTATTTTGACAAGGATATGAGGACCGGCTCATGTACTGTGCCCTTCAGGGGTCACATTCATATTCCCCTGGTTTTAATTACTCCTGTCAATTCTTCATGTTTCATTAACTTTACTTTAGATATTTCCCTCTCTCTCTGTATAAACAGTTGGGGAACATTTCCCTGGGGCGATCGGAAACCGGCACTGAGCCATCTGCTCTTTCAGATGGGTAACCTTCTCATCGCGGAGGAACCGATGAAGTCGTAACGCAGTCCATAGTAATATCTGCATTACCCATTTCCCATCTTCCAAGCTGAAAGAGACCGTTTCAGTTCCGACGGAACAGACCTTGAAACTCCTTTGTGGAAATCATTATAGGCCGTTTCCTCATTCATATCACATTCTTTTTCCTTTTCATAGAATCATAGATGCATCTTCATTGTAGTTGCTGGCACAGACTATTGGCGCATATTTTAAAAAATGCACATGTTATCATGTTGCGCAGGGAGAAAGTCTTAAAAGTACACAATCCTGCATGCAATAATCAAATAAGTGGGACTTTGCATCCCGAGCCCCTAGACATCCAGTAAGTTTGATGGCTGAATGGGCATTGCAACCTAGATCTCCCAAGTCCTAGTTGAACCCTCTAAGCACTACACAACACTGCCTTCTAGGATGAAAAGACACAAGCTGGATGAAACTGGGAAGGTAGGCATTATAAATGAAATGTGACCAAGCAGTAAAATGCCACCTGCATCAGGAACGAAGGTAACCATTATAGTATTGGCAATGCATTTCTCCATAAAGAGACATCAAGATTTAAGTACACATGGAGATCATTTCTTTTGATAAAAGGCTCACTTCTCCTCTTCCCGGAGGATCTATTTCCCACACAATGAATTGATACACAAATTTAATAGAAAATATTCACGTGCACGGACTGGAAAATAGAGACAGATATTTTGCTGATGAACCTTTCCACTGTTTCTCCATCAGTACTAAGAGTGAAAGAGCTGTTGAAATGCGATAAAGAATTTACTATCATTATAATCATCAATGGACAGAAGTAATTTAAAGACGCCGTGATTCATAGATAAATAGGGATACAGGGAAGTTCCCCGGAGTCTTTTAACCGGAGTCATTTTTGTGTTTTCAAGAATCGTGCCAATTAAAACTCACACATTCATGTTCCTTGCACATTTAGTGACATGTAGGAATGAATGTGCCACTGCAGATGAATCACCAGATAAAAAAACCTCCTGCTTAATTTAAGATCTCAATAGACTACAAGCTAAACATGAGTCAACAAGGATATATGATAAGGTGACAAAAAGGAAGGAAGGAAGGAAGGAAGGAAGCGGGCCTACTAGGGTTTGATTCCAGGATCTCCTGTAGATACCAAAATCCATAGATGCCCAAGTCCCATGATATACAATGGGGTTGTAAAATTGTGTCCCTTATATAAAATGGTAAAATTATTTAAACTTTATATTCATTTATGTTTTTATACACCTTATACGCATACCCTGAAGGTAATTTTACACACAATGTTTTGTCTAAACCGAGAAAATGTCTGTATCACATGCACTACATGGGCAAAACTGTCATTTTTTGCTTTCTCCTATACAGTGGGCCTTTGGTAACCACTGAGGTTTGGTTCCAGGATCCCCTGTGGATACCAAAATCCATGGATTATATACAGTGGGGTTATATAACATGGTATAAGTCTTCTGAACCTTGTCCACCTGAACTGGACCATGGATGAGGGCCTCCTCAGAGCTAAGCCAAGGCCTGGATGCTTTGAAATGTGGCAGTGGTTCGCTGCCCTGTGCCACTTCACTGGCAACTGTTGAGGTTGCAAGGTTACTGATAAGCATAGCTGACCTGATGTCAAGGAATGTTCATCAACATCCAGTCTGCTCAGATGCACCAGTAATAATAATAATAATAATAATAATAATAATAATAATAATAATTTATTTTTTCCTGCCTCTGCAACAGTATCGAGGCGGCTTACTACACTGATAAAATACAATATAAAATTATACTGTCAAGATTGGTGATGTTTCGAATCTCTTCCGACAGGCCGTTCCATAATTTGGGAGTGGCAGACAAAAAGGCCCTCTGGGTAACCGCAGCCAACCTAGTCTTTATTGTAAATAATTTTTCCCAAATAAGTCTACTAAGGCTTCTGATGTAATTCTTAAAATGCATAGAAGAGGGAAACGCAAACGTTCTTGCTTCTGAAGCGGACGTTGGACACTTTAGGATGTCTGTTTCAGACTGAAATGCCATGTGGGTTTACAAGCATTCCCTCCTAGTTAAAGAGATTCAACAATCTAATGAACACAATTTCCAACTATAATAAAGAAGCTTAGCTTTAAAGGTAGAGGGATTCAGAATATCTCCCTGTCCCCTCCATCAATGACCTGAGCTGCATATTGATGATGCCAAATCGGCGGAGACAGATACTTCTCGCCAGTTCTAATAAATATAGGGCTCACGTGTTCTTAAGGATCATTTTTATTGAAGTCCATAAATTTTTATCCTGGAGAAGAGATGACCGAGAAGTGTAAAAATATGAAGGGTTGACAAGCAGACGGTCGAACAAAATTGTTTTACGTGGCACCAGAGGATAGGACCCATGATAATAGATGGAAATGGCAAGAGATTCAAATGACATATTAGGAAGTTCTTTCTGATGTAGAGAGTCACTCCGCAGTTGGACTTCTTGGGCTTGAGGTAGGACTGGTTTCTATGGAAAAGCTGGTGACTCGATGTGGGACATTCTGCATGCAAAGCGCATGGTCTACCCAAGTGCTTCTCTTCATCAGCAAGGAGAGAATAATTTCTTTCCCCAACCTTTATTTCAATTCTCTTTATTTCAATCCTAGCATTCATAAAAGTTTAACATTATAGAGAGAATCTCTGCAGATGTCATTGGAGATGCCTGGGACACGCATATTTTATTAGCTCAATAACAAAGTATTTTTTAAAATGTTGTATTTTTGTGTGTGGAGACCAGGGTTTGATTCCCAGTTCGGCCATGGAAACCCACTGGGAGACCTTGTACGAGTCACACTCTCTCAGCCTCAGAGGAAGGCCATGGCCATCCTTCTCTGAACAAATCTGGCCAAGAAAACCCCATGATGGGGTTGCCTTAGCTTTGCCGTAAGTCGGAAATGACTTGAAGGCACACAAAACACACACATGGCTCTATATATTTGGGAATCAAAGTCAAGACAGGGGCTTTTTATCCACAATATCTTAGTCTATTTCCAGTCCAGTTATTGCACATCAAGTCCAGTTATTTCATACGGTTTCAAGTAATGGCTATTCCCTATCTAGCATCTGATGCATAATGCAACTCTTTTCTCCGAAGCACCGGCAATTATTTCATGTCTCTGTGGCCCAACTAGGCTTGCAGTCCATGAATATATTGCCTCTTTTCGCTTTCTCCTAATTGCTGTTGTCATATATCAGGCTAAGAACTGGTCTCATTAATTGCTATTTAAGAAGATCAGAAGACATTGTTCACGCTCTTTTGGAGAGAGAAGCTGTCAGTACAACAATGTATCAGAAATAATACATGAGCAGCACATTTGAATAGTAGGACACAATCCAGATGATTTTTATTACATTAAAAAAAATCCACTGTGGGTCAAGATCCTGCCTCAGAGGCTATGATGCATAACTTAACAACGATGGAACTACATTGCAGACACAATACACAACCATGTTGGCAAATTGCAGTGATGCACAATAGGGCAACAAAATATCATGGTGTGAAATAGGGGCTTGCGTCAGGACACGTTGCACAAGACACATTGCACAACACGATCTGTTGTACATTGGGATACATTGTGCAACAAGAATGTTGTACAACAGAACATATTTTGCACCAGGACACATTGTGTATGGGGACAATATATAATGGTCACACTGCTATGTGCCTGCTTCTCGTCTGAGAATACAAACATTGTGCAATGGTGCAATTCAACTTCACACAATTGTAAGACATTTTATGATGATGCAGATTTCCAGCACATGCTTAACTCTCTTAAAACACAGGGGGCTTATGATAATCCTGTATAGATGGAAATAATATTTGAAAATATATGTTTAAAATGGTTGAAAAAAACATGATTTTTGAGCATTGCGAAACCCTGATGAGAGGAATCCTGGATTGAGGAGAATCTTCATAGTTTGGGATTTATGCTGTGCAAAGTTCATCCAGGGTTGTTTTGCATAGAAATGGCATGTGTGTGTGTGTGTGTGTGTGTGTGTGCAGAAAATATGTTAATGCAGAGATATGAGTTCCCATGGAGAAAATGTTGTTTTCTGTGCAGAAAATGCTTTAATCAGGGATTTAATAAATGTGAAAAATAGCATTTTCCATGCAGAAGACAGCATTTTTAAAACTGAACATGACCATGATCAGGAGCAATTTTGGAATTCAGTAACAACCACCAGTGCATTCTTACCTTTCTGTTAGCCACAGTTGCCATATATTTTTTCTCTTAGGAAAATCCTCAAAACTAGCTAAGGTGGGTTTCCATTTACCAATGGTCCTCATATTGGTTTTCACCACTGATCCCCTTCAGAATTTGGAAATATTATTTTGGACTGCAAATCCCATCATCCTATGCCAGCATGATTAGTAGGCCTTCCACTGCTATGGTTGCTATTTTTGCTGCTTTTGGAACAATGGATCCATACTTGGATTTAGCCTGAATACATACAGTGTTGAGTGCCCTTGTTTTTGTGGATTTTACTGGTACAGTTGGCCCTCCATTTTTGCGGGGGATCCGTTCCAGACCCCCCACATGAAAATGGAGGCTCGCCCATAGGCTTGAATGGGGTGCGCCCCTGTGCGTGTGGCCCGGGTTCACAAACCATTGTAAATAGTGAAGATTGCACCTCTGGCCATATTCAAGAATGCATATGCAATAGTTAGGAGGGGCGACCGTACTATCTATTAGGGGGACAGTTTTCTTGGATCAGTTATTTAAAATCAGAATTAAAACCTGGAGCAGATTCGCCACCCCATCCACAACAGAGGCACCAGCTTCTATTGGCTTCAAGAAATTCAAGGAAGCTTAAATATAGACATAGTAATCTCAGTGCAGCACAGCAGACTACTTTAAGTGTAGGGAAGAAACGTTAAAGTGGAGTAATGGATTCAATATGAAATTGACTTGTTACCAGCACTGCTGAAAGCCATGCCGTATTACGCATAATTCTTCCACAGGCCCGATTTATGTGCCATTAAATGACGTGACATATCACGTCCAACCTCTCTGGGGACGCTTGGTACCGCTCTCCCTTAAATCACAGCCCCCAAAGTATTGTCCTCTCTCGCAGAGCATGGTTTTGCCTTTTTAATGTCATAAACCTTCCCAAAATGTTTTGCTTAAATCTATTTTAGGATATGCTTTTGACAAAGAAGAAGCTCAACTTTATTTATTTGTTTAAATATTTACATCCCACCCTCGTTCTAAGAATCTATCCAAAAAGATCGCAGGGTGGATATATGACACAATATACTTGACTAATCTAAAGCAACATAAGGAATAAAAATGGGCTGAAAAACATATTAAACCGTCCCCTCCTACTGTTCCAATTTGGCAGGAAAATCCTGATTACTCCTCTGTCATCCTATTTTTTTCAGCTGCTTTTAAAATGTCCCAGTTTCTCTTCCTCCCACATTATCCCTTTGTCCTTAGTTTACTTCAATTGCTGAAACTAGGGCTGCTGCCACATTGAAAAATTAATGCATTTTGATACCGCTTCAACTGTCATGACTCCATCCTATGGAATCCTGGGACTTGTAGTTTGTTGTGGCACCAGGACTCAATGACAGAGAAAGCTAAATAGCTCACAAAATTTCATAACACTGAGTCACTGCAGTTAAAGTGCATCAATTCTGCAACCCACAAAAACTATTTTGTATTCAATTAATTCTTTGAGGGAGAGAGGAGGAGCAGGCAAAACCTTGCCCTTCCCAGTAGGCTCAGGCAAAAGCAAGCCACTGCAGGATTTCCTAGCTTGTGTGCCCTTTCTCATGAAGACATTTGCCATCTTGACCACACTATAATGTTGCTTGGCCACCAGGGTCCCAGTCTTCATCTGGGAAACGCTGGTGGCTACGATAAACCATTTAACCCATCTGAAAGAAAACAGACTGAAATTGGCGATCTAAAACCATGCATGCCTGTGGATTTGTATAAAACCATTTAGGTGCCCAAAGGCTTTTGTAAACAACCATGTTCTGTCTTAGCACTGGAAAGAGAAGAACAGGACAAGGAGACAAGAACGTCTGCATTTAGCACAGGGCTGCTGTTACATAACTAGAGAGGGAAGCAGAAAGGTAGGCACCACAATTCAAGAAGGATATTGACAAGCTGGAGGAGAGCAACCAAAATGGCGAAGGGTCTGGAAACTATGCCTTAAGAGGAGAGACTTAGGGAGCTGGGTATGTTTAGCTTGGAGTAGAGAAGCTTAAGAGGTGACATATAGCGCGGTTTAAATATTTGAATGGATGTTATATTGAGGATGGAGCAAGCCTGTTTTCTGGTGCTCCAGAGAATAAGACATGGAACAATGTATACAAGCTACAGGAAAAGAGATTCACTTCAACATTAGGAGGAAATTCCTGATGATAAGAAGAAAGTGAAGTCGAAGGCTTTCATGGCCGGCATCCATAGTTTTTTTGTGGGTTTTTTGCCATGTTCAAGAAGAGTTTATTCCTGACATTTCGCCAGCATCTGTGGCTGGCATCTTCAGAGAATGCTGACCTGGAAGAGAGTGGGTATATATATACTGTGTGATCCTGGGTAAGAGGAAAGTGTAGCACATTGGGATCAATGCACAATAGGGCCCAATACACAATGGGACCAATGCACAATGGCAATGATGCACAATGAGATCAATGCACAATAGAACTAATGCACATCCGGACATTCTTGCAGGTGACCTTGATATATGTCTTAACAATTCACCAGGAGGGTTTTTGAGCACCTATTCTGCTCATCTAAGGCTGCATCTACACTGCAGAATTAGTGCTATTTGATATCGCTTTAACTACCATGGCTCAATGTGACGGATTTGGGATTTGTCATTTTGTGAGACATTATCCTTCTCTGTCAAAGACCACTGGCATCACAACAAACTACAGTCCCCAGGATTCCATAGGATGGAGCCACGGCAGTTAAAGTGGTGTCAAGCTGCACTAATTCTGCAGTGTGGCAGCAGCCTCAGTGTATGCATTCAGAACCACGGTCTGCCAGATTGACTGGACTTAAGGTGCACATTTCCTAGTTCCTTTTAGCCACTATGCACTGCTAGTCCCATGGGAAGCATTAGGTTGGTGAGAGGAAAATGTCATTTCCCCAGAGCTTCCAACATTGGCAGTAGCGCTGGGAAAATCATTGGGCACAAAGCCATTGCAGTATGTCAGGCATTATAGAAAAGAGGGAGGGAGAGAGAGACATGTCAAAACATTTCCCAAAAAACACAATGGAGAGAAATTGAAGTAGTGAAAGCACCATGCGGTGTCATAAGAGCAACAGGAGATTTCATAGATGAGTAGAAATGAAACTTCAGAGTATAGTTGGCCCTCCACATTTGTAGCTTTGACTTTGCAGATTTGATTATTTGTGGATTTGACTAATATCTTCTCCCTAGGAATCTCTAGGTACTTCAATGTGACTCTATGGCCACTGTTCACCAGAGGTTGCATTGGAGGACCTAGGGCTTCCTAGATGGAACACTTCTCTAGGCATTTGTAAGTCCTCCAGCCCCACAACTCTATGGTGGATGTTGGCCATAGAGTTGTTCTGCAGGAACTAAAAATTCCTAGAAAGGTGAAAATACAGTCCCTCCCGATTCGCAGACTTGGAGTCTGCGGGCTTGTCCATTCGTGGATGGCCGGCAAGGAGGGACAAAATGGTGTGTGCGCTTGAGGAGTGTGCACAGCAGCGTACACAGGAGCACACCACCATTGAAATCAATGGTGACTGGAATATCAGAATTTTTCTGGATTTGTGGGAGGGTCTGGAATGGATGCCCCGCAAATTAGGTTTTTTATTTGCATTTTTCCCATTTTCACAGGAGTCTTGCATCTATAACCGCAGCAAATGTGGAGGGCCCACTGCACAGATAAATATGGCTGGTGGACAGAAGTTCACACCTTTTTTATGGGTCTCAAAAGCAACAGAGATGTGATATTTATTAACCCGGGTGCTACAGAAATACTTATAGTGTAGGCTTCAGATCAACCAAAGGAACAAATGGTAGAAGGTTATGGTAGACTGAAAAGAGAAAATCCTTAGCAAACCCAGCCAGGACATTGCCTCTTCCCACCTTTTTGCTTATTCTCTATTTATCAATGTCGGGTAGAGTTTATTTTCCTTTAAATTACTGGCGTCTCTGCATGTGTTTGTTTAAAAGGTTCTCTAAGCACATTTAGGAAGGGGAAATACCAGGGATAATAGTGTTATTTATCTTGTCGGAGATAATTCAATATTGCTTACATTTAATAACCTACAACAATGAGAGCTGAGGAATTGCATTTTGTAAATGGGGGGAAAATGTTGCAGAGGACACATGAAAGAGAAGGAAATGCAAGTGAGATGTGAATTGTGCCAAAGCCCTGTTTCAGCTGGAAACAGGCCATCAATGTCATGGTTCATGGTATTTAGATGAATTTGGGCAAGGGGTGTAGATACAAGGGATAGTAGGGGGAAATGAATAAATCAACCTTTGCACTGTTGTGAGAAATCCACTACTAAATGTCCCTGAGAAATGTCCATCCTACCTCTGCTTTAATATCTCTAACAAGAAAAAGTCCATCACCTTTGGAGAAAGTCCGTTCCATTTTTCGGACTGAGAAATCCTTATTACAGCTCAGCCAGCGTCCATTTGTGCAATTGGAGCCCATTGTTCACGCACAAAGCCTTGCTTCTGCCCCATAGCCTTTTCACAGCAAGAATAAAAGCCAGACAGTTTGTGCCAAGCCATCTTTTCGGGAAGGGGAAACTTCCGAAAAGGCCGAACTTGGCGGAGGAAAGCATAGTTTAAATACCGTTGGGTTTGCTTAGCTCAAAAATATGTTTCCTCCCTACAGCTTCTGCAAGCACAAAAAGGCAAAAATGTTGCTTTAGTAGGTAAGGTTGGGACTCTGAAATTTCTCTAAGGGATAGAGATAGTCAAAGTGGGTTTTTCTATCTCACTTTGAGCCAAAATCCTTACCGGTTCCAATTAGAGTTATAACTAGTAAGTGGTTTTGGGCAGCAGATATACTAATGGAAAACCTTTGAATATGGAAATGCAACCTTCATGATTAGTCTTGAGTCTCCATATCAGTGACCTCCTTGCAGATAAAGGGGTCATTCTCCATTGACTCAGCACTCAGCCCCAAGGGCTTTATTTTATTATTTTTTGGTAGGAATAACCTTGGGTTATCGCCGATGAAATGTTATGGCACTGTAATTAAGGTTTATGGAGAATTTGGGTACTCCAAGGGGAAAGGTATGATAGAAAATTAAGACGTAGGTACGGTTTGCATAGTGAAGAGGAGAGAAACAGAAAACGAAATGAGCAGTGAAGGGCCGGGATCCAACTACTAGAAAATGGAGCAAGTTTACAGTCATAGACTTAAGTGCAGGGATATTATTCTTCCTAAATTTCAATCTCGAATGAAACAACAAATTATATTAGAATCCCCCTCCTTACTCGAGATCTTTTTTAATGTGAATTGTGCACAGTGTGACGATTCTTGTTAGTCCAGAATTCTTCCTACCAGTGTTTCCCAGCACATGAACATGATTTTCGGCTACGTTTTGGATATTTTTGAATATATTTTCCACATCTAGTGATGTGATAGTTGTGCAATGCCACCTTATTAGTGAATTAAGACACTGTATGAATGCTGTGAGAGCCAGTGTGGTGTCATGGTTTGAGCAATGGACTATGACTCTAGAGACCAGGGTTCAAATCCCAGCTCAGCTATGGAAACCCACTGGGTGACTTTGGATGAGTCACACACTGTCAGCCCCAGAAAACCTTGTGATAGGGTCACCTTAGGGTTGCCATAAGTCAGAGATGACTTGAAGCACATAACAACAGCAACAGTGTGTGTGTGTGTGTGTGTGTGTGTCAATGCATAATGTGCACACACATTCATGCAGAACACCAATACATGCTCACCATCTTGGACTGAATCTGACTCTTCCAAAACAGCTGCTTCTATAGGAGGAGAAGCTGAACTAAGAAAATCCAAGCCAGTCCCAAAGTGATACCACTGTCCATAGAAGCAGAAGCATAATCCAGACAGTCCCAGGTCAAATGAGGCAAATAGTCCTGAACTGAGTGCGAAACCAAGAAGGAACTTGGCCAAGAGATTAGTCCAGATTGAATTCAAAGATCAGAGATGCACGAAACCAAGACTATTAAATGGATCTATTCCCTGCAGCACTGGGATTTTGATTCCCATTCAGATGTGTTTACAGGGATCACATTACCATGTACCATGTTGTTATTCAGCACAAGTATGTTATACCACAACCAATGCACACTGTCACAGGCATTATGCAACCCTGGAGTATGATATCAGCCATTAACCTATTTACTCCAGTTAGGAAAACAACTTTACAGGAGGTACTAGGTACCGCACTCCCCCAGAAGAAGAGGAATATTGGATACAAACAAGTCTGCATATGACAAAATTAAATAGCAAGGGTTCCTTTCATCGGATGAAATAATAATTTTGCAGTCCGTGGAGATATAAACAAGGGAACCGGGGAGAGAGAGCGAGCAGAAATCATAAAACTAGTCACTAAGGGTTTTTTTGTGAATTTAAATCAGCTACTTAGCTTGTCATCTGCAATAAATACTTCAAAAGACAAGATTTTATTTATAGTATTGCAGGCTCCTTTGATTGTTCACTGTGGGAACATTTATTGTGTAAAATGGGGGGAAAGTATATAATCAATGGGGTGAATGGCAAAGCATGCGCAGGCGGCGAAGCTCCAAATGAATGAGTTACTTTCCTTTACTGGAGACTGACAATAACTCAACCTAACAAATAGAGATGAACTCTGACCACCGTCACTGTTCTTACACTTTGTAAAGTCATCAATATACTTCTCAAGGTAGAGCGGTCGCTCTGAA
The DNA here is from genome assembly GCF_019175285.1 of Sceloporus undulatus. Classification (NCBI taxonomy): domain Eukaryota; kingdom Metazoa; phylum Chordata; class Lepidosauria; order Squamata; family Phrynosomatidae; genus Sceloporus; species Sceloporus undulatus. The sequence continues at coordinate 150,433,044 of NC_056527.1, read as the reverse complement.
TACAATGGGAGAAGAAGGCTGTGAAATAGCTGAGTGTGCTTGCAAGGGAGTAAAATGCTCTGAGCGCAATGGGACTTGATTCTGAGTTGACACTCATAGAAATGCACTTACTGTTCTCATTCCACTCAGTAGAATGCAGTTGTGAATACTAGAGTGTCAATGCAATAAAACAAAACAACAGTCCCTAATAACTTTGGAAGAGAACAAATGGCAAATGTGAAGTCAAACGCTTTCATAGCCAGCATCCATATCTTTCTGTGGGTTTTTTGGGCTATGCGGCCATGTTCTAGAAGAATTTATTCCTGATGTTTCACCAGCATCTGTGGCTGGTGTCTTCAGAGAAAGAAATGGCAAACTTCAGAGGAGTTTGCTATTCTGTACAGTGGGCCCTTGGGATCCACTGGGGTTTGGTTCCAGAACACTCTGTCTCTATCACAATCTGTGGATGCTTAAGTCCTATTAAATGTAATGACAAATAGTAAAATGGTGTCCCTTATGCAGTGCTGGAGAAGAGTGCTGAGGATCCCATAGACAGCCAAAAGGACAAACTAATGGGTCCTTGAACAGATCAAGCCTGAAATATCCTTGGAATCCAAGATGATCGCACTGAGGCTGTCGTACTTTGGTCACATCTTGTGAAGTCGTGACTCACTAGAAAAGGCAATAATGCAAGGAAAGGTAGAAGGTAGTAGAAAGAGAGGAAGACCATGAACCAGATGGATGGATGGGTGGACTCAATTAGAAAGGTCACACAGGCATGGATTTGCAGGATCTAAGCAGAACAGTGGAGGACAGGGGTCTTGGAGATATCTCATTCACAGGGTCACCATGAATCGGGGTCAAGTCAACTTGAAGGCAGTTAACAACAACAATATAAAATGGCAAAATCAAGGTTTGCTTTTTGGCATATATATATATATATATATACACACACACACACACACACACACAGTGCGCCCATGCGCGTGACAATATAAACCATAGTGCATGAGCCCGTGGCACACCTACCATGCCGCCACCGCCACATGCACTCGCCCCATTGTTTCATATAGGGCACAAGCATATGTGGATTTTCCCTTACACGGGGTGTGTGTGTGTGTGTGTGTGTCCCAGAACGGATCTCCCACATATGGGAAGGGCCCACTTTATATATAATATTTTAAATCTGTGGATGGTTGAATCTGTGGAGAAAGAATCCATAGATATGGAGGGCCGGCTGTATTATACTATAGATTTTTTGTGGGTTTTTCGTACTTTGTGGCCATGTTCTAGAAGAGTTTATTCCTGACGTTTCACCAGCATCTGTGGCTGGCATCTTCAGTATTATACTACTTCGCTCAGTTCCTCAAAACATCTGAGAGCAATCCTAAACAGCCAAAATGGCCATCTGACCCAACCCTAAGTCCACTGAACCTGTCATTTTCAGGCCCAGGAATTGGATAAATGGCTTCTCTTGGACAGAGTTGAACTATCATGGAAGGAACGGGTGCACAGTTTGGGAGTGCTCCCAGATCCATCCTTGTCGCTGGAGACCCAAATAGACTCTGTGGCATGGAATACTAGTGCCAGCTTCAGCTATGGCCTTTCCTGGACAGAGATGGTCTAGCCACAGGAATCCATTCACTGGTACACTAATGGTTAGACTACTGTAATGTGCTCTATGTGAGGCTGCTGAGTCTATGTGAAGACTCAGAAGCTGTAGCTAGTGCAAAATGAAGCAGTTCAGCTGCTGACTGGAGTACTATATAAACAGCACATCATGCCAGTCTCAGAAGATGTGCACTGGCTATCAATACATTTCTTGTCTGAATTCATAGAATCATAGAGTTGGAAGAGACCACAAGGGCCATCTAGTCCAACCCCATTCTGCCATGCAGGAACTCTCAATTGACAGATGGCCATCCAGCCTCTGTTTAAAGGAAACTGTATCACATATACAGTTTCCAAACCCTTCACCATTTTGGTCGCCTGCATTTGGACAAGCTCCAGTTTTTCCACATCCTTTTTGAATTGTGATGCCCAGAACTGGACACAATATTCCAGGTGGGGCCTGACCAGAGCAGAATATAGTGGCACTATTACTTCCTTTGATCTAGACATTATACTTCTATTGATGCAGCCTAAAATCGCATTGGCCTTGTTAGCTGCTGCATCGCACTGTTGACTCATGTTCAGTTTGTGGTCTTTAGTCAACAGTGCGATGTGGCAGCTAACAAGGCCAATGCAATTTTAGGCTGCATCTATAGAAGTATAGTGTCTAGATCAAGGGAAGTTCAAAGTGTTTGTGAAGTTACTGAAAGCCCTAAATGGCTTGAGACCTCAATGCCTCTATAAGGCATTGTGAAATCTTCCCTCATGAGACTCGTAGCTAAAGTTGTCTCCTTTTACCCATAATTATACACCTTCTACTTGTGAGGACATTATTTTCCCTATATTTTGCATTTCATATCCAGCTCAGTAGTCCACTGTTCTGTTTGATGCCGGATGCAAACTGGTTCCTTACTACCTTTATATCTTGTTAAGGAATTAATTCTGTGACATTTTAATTTGAAGTTGTTCTGTACAGAGGGGAGAAAAGGACAACCAACAGACTAAGTAAGCATCCAAAGAACTGGAGAGGACAAAAATGACAAAACTTTCCTTTCCACAAAAATTACTCCAGGTAGTTAGTTAAAATTCTGCTTGCATACTCCTATAAAATTGGCAAAGAGAATTAAAAAAACAAACCAGAACACAAATCCCGCTATTTTACCAGCTAAAACAGATACTGCATATTTAAACCATCCTAGTAATAAACAACCCTGAGACTGGCGTAATTTGATCGTTTCTGGATGCCCTCGAGGGTCTGTCTTGGGAGCGGAGGAATCCTAGCCACTGCTTTATGGAATGCTTATTAATTTTGCTTTATTAGAGATGTTCCCCCGTGGCTCATAATTTCACAGTTTCAAACATCTCGAAAGCCTCTTTTTAAAAGTCTGTTCACTTATCAGAGTGTGGTCTTAAAACCAAATAACCTATAAACTCGAAACAAGAAAGGGATGCCAGCTTAACCTTGGCCAGAATCCAATTGGTTTCCGTATTTGTGTATAAATACGGAAGGGGTTGGACATTTTAGTCCAATGTGGGATGTCACATATTTGGGTTGGATTAAGATATCAGTCCTACCCGAGTTCAACATGGAGCTGGATTCCGCCCTGAAGCTGGATAGGAAGGTACCACACAAATAAGATCGGATGGGATCTAGTGTCTTGAGGCCCTACAGATGATTTACACAGTCTTAAAGTGGGTAACATAGGCATTAAAATAGCTAAAGATTCCCTATACCTAGTTCATTCATTCACCAAAATAGAGACGGTAGCCAAGAAATCAGATGAAGACTAAGACTTGGAAAGGCAGACATGAAGGAACTAGATAAGATCCTCAAATGTAAAGATGTATCATCAAATCCTAAAATCAGAAAGATCTCCTATACTTAGTTCATTCATTCACCAAAATGCAGACTGTACTCAGAAAACCAGATGAAGACTAAGACTTGGAAAGAAAGCCTAGATGTGATCCTCAAGTGTAAAAATGTGTCATCAAATACCAAAGTCAGAATCATCCAGGCCATAGTATTTCTGATTTCTGTGTTTGGCAGAGACAGCTAGACAGTGAAGAAAACAGAGAGGAAGAAAATCAATTTGTTCAAAATGTAGTGCTGGAGATAAGTTCAATGTCAATAGATAGCATGGACTTGTAAAAAGACAAGTAAATGGATCCTCAAGTCAACCAAGTCTGAACTCTCACTAGAAGTCAAGATGACTAAACTCAGGCTTGTACTTTGAACAGATCATGAGATTATGCAATTTCACTGGAAAAGGCTATAATACTTGGCAAAGTGGAAGGCAGCAGGAAAAAAAGAAGACCATATTGCAGGGAGATTGATTCAAGGCAGCCATGAGTTTGGAAATTACAAGCAGACAAGTGATGGTCTCGAATCTTGAAAGTCTCTCATTCATAGGATCACCATAATTTCTGGTTGACCTGAAGACAAATAAGAACAAGAAAATCAAGATTAACAATGGACCCACAGTATTTTAAAAATCCAAATACAACAAAAAGTGAAGCATACATACTTTCTCATCCCTAGCCAGCATGGTGTAGTGGTTTGAGTGTTGGACTACAAATAATAATAATAATAATAATAATAATAATAATAATAATAAACCATAGTTTGATTCCTGGTTTGGTCATGAAACCCACCTTGGACAAGTCACACACTCTCAGCCTCAGAGGAATCTCCTCTGAACAACTCTTGATAGGTTCTCCTTAGGAGTATCATAAGTCAGAAAGGACTTGAAGGCACACAACAGCAAGAGGTGATATACGGATGTTGTTCCAACATGGAGTTTCCATTTGCTGGCATTAAAAAACCTTGACAGCTTTCACCATCACTGTGAACTGGTGGAATATTCTTTCAAAGCCAGCAAAGCTGGTAGCAATAGCAGCACATTCTGCAGCAGGACACTTCATCAATTAATTTGCTTTCAAATTATTCTATAAGGGTTACTTTCTTTTTTTAAAAAAGGATGCTGTGAAGAATATGGATAGTTCCATTAGCGCCGACCACAATTACAAAGACGCAAACAAAACAACGCTTGCTGTGTACCGTCAGCAGTAGATAAAACCCGCGAAATAAAGAAACAAATCACACGTCCACAAATGGCACTGTGTCACGCTAGAGAAAATTTATATTGATCTCCCTTTTAATAATCCAGCTGTTTCCTATCTGCAGGAAGGATTTCATGTGCCAAAGAAATGATGATGTGGAAGGAGAACGGGAAGAAGAAAAAGACAAGTGACTGTGGATAAATTAGCTCATACACATCAGGAGACTGAAAAATCCCCAAAGAGGATCTATAAAAGAAAGTTCCCCGCTGCCTTCGTGACCTCCAAGCTGTCATGCTTTGATTCTAGATTAGGCAGAAATGTGTGAATCCCCCTGGGCATTGCTAAGCAGAGCTTGGGAAGGTGACTTTTTGCACTGCCACTCCCAGTCTCCTCTGGCCCTGCTGCGTTCTGGGATCTGTAGGTTGCTTTTCCAAGCTCAGATTGTTGCATTGTGTCAACTGTAAACACAACATCCTTACTGGGAATGGTGTGGTACCCATGACAACAACATCCATCCCATCCCAAGATCTTTCCAGTCATTAGCTGGAATGTCCTCTTCTGCCCAACCAGCAGTCTATGGCAGACAGTGGCATGATGAACGCGAGGCCAGTAAGTCACCATTGTGCAATGGATGTATCTTGCCATAGTGGCAAAAGTGGAGTTGTGCAGATAGCTTGTTCTTCTGTGCCTTGGCTTTGGACATTGCGACTGTGCATTGCATGTTGCAGTCAAGTAATGTGCATTGCAGTTGAGCATCATATATTGTGAATTACAATTGCACTGTGACTGCACATTGTGTATTGTCTCATTTATTGATTTTATTACTTTATGATGCTGTCACTTCCCGAGACGCACACACATATAATTTTTGTGTAGGGGCGATGGGGTGGGGATTTAATAGCTCAGTAGCAGAAGCTGTTGCCTCCCTGGTTTTTGTAGTAGGGAAAAGGCCCGTGCAGGAACAAAATGATATGTGTTTCGACAAACATGCTTTGAAAACCCCTCTGCCATCTTTGGAGAGGACATTGCCAAGCAGATCTTTTCAAACACAGGATAAAATTAGCATGGGGCTACAGATTCCACACCTTGAAGAATGTAACACCTTTAAGAGATCCGAGATCTGTGATCACAAGCTGAATATTCAACTTTGTACCCCTTAAAAGCATTTCAGTTTAAGTAAGATAAGCTGTGGTATTCCTCCCCATCATTTGAGGAAGAAAGACATGCACGGAGCATCCCTCCAGTCCCCAAACTGCCACACGGCTACTCCATTGAAGTGCAAAATATAAAAACCTGTACATCAAGAAGACAGCTGCAACCAGGGATTTGGGAATTGCTCCAGTTTTGCTTGAATAAAGTGCCTGGGGCAAGAGAGTACCTTATTTCTCTCTTTACATTACCTATTGCCAAGGGATGGCTATGTGAGGCCAAATTGGACTGAGATATCTCTCAAGCTCACACCTCTCAGAAACAGGAGAGCCAGGGGCAAGCTGGAGAGGAAAGCAGGACTCCTGTCTGGTTGTGACTGTGACCAGATAAGGAGCAATGAGATGAGACATGTCATGGAGTTAACAATTGCTTCTACTGTTCTGGTTCAGTGGACTTGGAGCCATCCGGTGCTGTCCCAGTTGGAAGGCATGTTTTCATTTTCAACAATTGCAGTAGCCCTGTCTGAGAGCCTGATATGGATCCAGTTTTCAGCAAGGGTCAAGGAAGAGGTTGATTTACACTGACATTATATTTCTTACCTGAGAGAACATTTCTCAAGGCATCTATAGGTCCCTTGGTGCTACTCTGCTGGAAGGTGACCATAGAACCATGCTGGAAGACCTACAGATGCCTAGAAAAGAGTTCTCAGTTGGTCTACTCTAGGACAAATATTCAGGGGTAGATGTGTTGGCCACACAGCAAAGTACAACATCAAAATCCACAAAGGAATGTACCCCGTACAGTGTTGTTGTTCCTGTTCCTGTTGCTGTGTGCCTTCAAGTGGTTTTAGACTTATGGTGACCCTAAGGCCAACCTATCATGGGGCTTGTGAAGTCGAAGGCTTTCATGGCCGACATCCATAGTTGTTTGTGGGTTGTTTGGGCTATGTGGCCATGTTCTAGAAGATTTTCTTCCTGACGTTTCGCCAGCACAGATGCCAGCCACAGATGCTGGCGAAACGTTAGTAAGAAAATCTTCTAGAACATGGCCACATATCATGGGGCTTCCTTGGCAAGTATTTTTTTTTTCCAGAGGGAGTTTGCCATTACCATCCTCTGACGCTGAGAGATTGTGACTTGCCCAAGGTTACCCAGTGGGTTTACATGGCTGAGCCAGGATTTGAACCCTGGTCTCCAGGATCATAGTCCAGTGCTCAAACCAGTACACCATGCTGGCTCCATACTGTATGTACCCCTCAGTTATGGCTCTTCTCCTTCACTCTGGTCTTTTACATCCACTTTTCTATATTTGCTTGGAGCAACGGCCCATGCTGCTTCCAGAATCCTGCAGACACACAACATTTTAATACATGGCCACAGAAAATTTAAAGAGCTCATAATGCTGAATTTATCTCTGCCCTTTGCTTGCTGTAATTGTCTCTCTCTTTCTCTCTCTGTCCGCAAGTTCTTTTTCTTTCTTTCTTGGCAATTAAAAAAAAAACTGTTTTCTTTTCCTCGCGTCGAAAATTGGCTTTTTAAAGAGATGCACAATGAAAGTAGTGATAAAAGGCAAATGTGGGTAATTCATGACGGTAGAATGGTTTAAATATGAGAGAGAGAAAGAGAAGAGCAGGTGGGGGGAAAGCATTCTTGCCAGTTTATGAATTGTTTCTCCATAGTTTAAACTGCAGTGGCCTTGCAAAGGGATTTCTCGAACACAACTTGCATGAAAATAAGTGGAGCTATAATCTCTCATTTTCTTCTTCTTCCATAATTGCTCCATTTCGCTGAAAGCAAGGACGGCATATTTGCAAGGCATAAGGATACCGCCCAAGCATGTCATTATATATCCAGTGACCAATTCCAAGCAATGAGCTCATCTTGTGTACTTCTCTAACTGATCACAATGCCTGGCTTTATGGCATGTGGAAAATAAATCTATCACAACACACCGAGACAGTTCTGTAACAAGGGAGGCGTTTTCTTGCAGGAGTATGTAGCCTATAGTCCCTGAAACATGCAGAGAGTTCATTATGACCAAATCTATCATGGTTAGCTTTCTTTTCTAATATTCTAGTCATTGATTTCTTTGTAGAAGAAAGCTACAGCTGCAAGTTTGTGAAGCATAGATACCAATTATATATGTGTGTGTGTGAAGCATATTTTGTGTGTGTGTCCAGTGAGGAATGTCTGCATTCCGTTCAGTACTTTCGGGAACAGAGTTGTGAATGCAAATGCATTCACATGCACATTCATGCACATTTGAATGGACATGGACATTCAGAGGTGCACTCAGCTGCTCAACAACACTGACATTCAACACAAGTGTTGCATGGCACAATCGATGTGTAGCCCCATTTATGGAGATTTCAGACATTCGACCCTGGTCTCCATGACCGCTGTTTTGAATGTTGTGAAACTCACCTGTTTCAAAACGAACCGAGAGTGGTGGCACCCCATTACCTTGAGAGAGAATTGTGATGCTGCACAATCCAATGTCCATGCTCATGTGCAACCCCATTTGCATGAACAATGAGCATCCACCTGCACAACACACACTGAATATCTGTCTATACAATGCCCATATGTAATGACACCAAATGCACAACTCTGCATCCCACAACCTTGACCTCAATAGAGATGTTCCACACCAGACGAAAAATTCCAACTGCTTCTGTAGAGGAATTGATGCATTCGTAGGACACACACTGGATGCAGACGAAAAAGGAGGTATCTGGGCTTTCTGCAGTGTGTTGCTACATAGCTGCTTTGTTGTTGCTGTGTGCCTTCAAATTGTTTCTAACATGGCAACCCTGGCATGGGTCTCAGTAAGGTTTGTTCAGAGTAGGTTTGCCATTGCCTTCCTGAGGCTGAGAGCATGTGGCTTGGGTTTAGGGTTAGGGATAGGGTTGAAAGACCTCCAAAAACAGAAACACCAGCACCGTCGAAGACAATTGATTTCACTAAGAAACAGGTCTTGTGCTGATAGGTGAAAATGTTTTTGTTACGGTTAGGATTAGGGTTAGGGTTAGGGTTAGGGTTGAAAGACCTCCAAAAATGGAAACACCAGTTGCTTGTTCCTGCTCTAATAAATGGGAGCTTTATTATAGTATTTTGCTTTATTGTCGCTTTATTGCATGGTATTATGCATTTTGCTTTATTGCTGTTGTGGTTGCTAGTGTCTTCAAGTTATTTCTGATCCATGATGACCCCAAGGCAATCCTATCACAGGGTTTTCATGGGTAGATTTGCCCAGACAGTTTTCCTTCCTCAAAAGCTGAGGTAATGTGAGTAGTCTAAGATCACCCAGTCCCTGGCTGAGCATAGATTTGAACCCTGGTCTTCCATAGCCCTAGTCCAATGCTCAGACCACTCCACCACACTGGCTCTGCATCTGCATCGGTTATTGTTGTGTGCCTTCAAGTCATTTTTTATGACTTATGGTGACCCCAAAGAGAACCTATCATCGGGTTTTCTTGGCAAGTTCCTTCAGAGAGGGTTTGCCATTGCCACCCTCTGAGGCTGAGAGTGTGCGACTTGCCCAAAGTGACCCAGTGGGTTTACATGCCCAAGTGGGATTCAAATCTTGGTCTTCAGAGTCCTAGTTGAACGTTCAAACCACTACATCATGCTGCTCCTGCATATCGACACCAAACATTTCATGACGGTCTCCCTAGTGCTCACAGTCTTCATGTACTAATTCGGAGCAGATTGTTCATGCTCAATGACCTATATGATCAGCAATTTGGGAACAAGTTACCCGTGAATAAGAGAGATTATTGACAGGGCCACTCATATGTAAGGAAATGCCAGAGGCAATTATTTTTTCAGTTCTGCCATATGGCACTAATAAATGAGATCAAATTGGCTTTGAAGCGTGCATGATGTACATTTTTTGGCAAAGGCAGCCATGTAGCCCAGCATCATGTCAGATGAGCTCTATAATCTTTTCTATATTAAATCTATGACAAAATCCTTAGCTAGAGTAATGCTAGCTAGTTAGATGGAGGTTACTTGCAAGGAGAGCTGGATGTCAGAAACCAAAAAAAGGACCTTGAAGGCAGCTGTTTGCTTGGAACCGATCGCCAAAGGCAAACTTCACCACTTTCCAGATATTGGTGAAGAGATGCGACTTCAGTTAATGAATCAGTCCCTTCAGATCCTGTTTTTCGCCAAGTCTTGAGAGAGCTGTTTAGGGTTTCAAAGGAATATTTGAAAGCTCTAGTTCTTTCTAATTTATCTGTCTTTATCCCTTTGGAATAACTTGGAGAACAGCCATTGCTGACTCTTTTCTGCACGGAAAATGGGGTTCTCATCATTTAAGAAAGCCAGGAGAGAAAAAGAACACAACGGCAAAACATGTGTGCAGTTTTCACCCAGCCTTGGCGCGTCCTGAATTGTTTGGGGAAATCGTTCCCTGCAAAAATGTGCATGAGTTCGTTGCATTAAAATTGTGTGGGAGTTGCACAACCTCTTCCATGTTGCAACAACAACAATAATATATAAATCCTGTTGTTTCCATATGTTGGATTTCTTGAGTGTGCAAGACTACAGGTTTGTGCGCAAAACCCAGCAATCTTGCAACCCCTCCAGCTGTCTGGAAACAATAAGTGAGGATGAATAATGTCCAGTTTTCTGCCTTCTGTGGAGAAAATGAGTATCAATGAGCTTATGGCAACCACAAGGTGAACCTATCACAGGGTTTTCTTTTCCAGATTTGTTCAGAAGGAGTTTTGTCTTTGCTTTCCTCTGCATCTGAGAAAGTGCAACTTGCCAAAGGTCACTCAGTGGGTTTCCATGACCATGCCAAGATTTGAACCCTGGTCTCCAGAGCCATAATCCAATGCTCAAGCATTACAACATGCTGGCTCTCCTTTCCCCGTTACTTAAGACAAAGTTCATGCCACCACAGAGATACTGCTAATATCTTTTTTCTGCTGACGATTGCATGGTTAAACCACATTGATTGCTAAAATGAAACCCCTTGGTACAGAATTCATTATGCCTGACATTTGTTTCATAACAAATGAAAATTGAACAAATGGGCCCCGTTTGGTCCAATTTTTCCTCCTCATTTATTATGAATTGAGTGTACATCCCTAGTTTCTGCTAATCGAGTTATGACTCATTTTACTCAGAGCAGCGCTGCACTTGTGAAGCACGTTCTGTGATTTCTTTTCTTTCTATATCTATTTATTTATTTATTTATTTATTGCATATCTATGCCGCCTAAGTGCCTAAAGGCAACAGGGCACTGGCAATCGCAACCATTACGCTGAATGCAATTCTCACGCAGGGACCAAAGCACTAATGCTGGTATTTAGGAAGTGATGAAAGAATAACGGCAGTCGGTAAAAATTATACGGCGCTGCCTCTATTTATTCTGATGTCATCTGTAATGGGCAGGTTGGTCTACGACTCCCAAGGTATTCAAAGACTAAGTAGCTTGTACTGTGGGATAATCAATCCAGCAGAAAATTGTCTGGAGAAAAAGGTTCCTATGGCTGAAAATGAGAGTCATTCTTTTGCTTGGAGAAGTGCTTAACATTCACCAGGCTTTTTGTGGGTTCTTTGGGCTATGTGCCCATGTTGTAGAGGAGTTTATTCCTGACGTTTCACCGGCGAAACATCAAGAATAAATTCTTTTAGAACATGGCCACATAGCCCAAAAAACCCACAAAAAACTATGGATGCCAGCCATGAAAGGCTTTGATTTCACATTCACCAGGCTGATGGTCCAATGTCATCACATGGTAAAGAAGTAGCTGACAAATCCAAGGAAGGAAGGAAGGAAGGAAGGAAGGAAGGAAGGAAGGAAGGATAGGTGTGAGACAAACAGGTGGAAAGCGGTGTGCCAACGCTGATTCTAGGGTTCAGGAGCATGCACCAACTGCATGCTCCTGAACCCTAGCACATAACAGCGGCACCATGATGGCGGCCTCCCATCCACACCGGGGGGGGGGGGCGCCACCATCATGACGTAAGTGACACGCAGCATATAGACGTCACTGCATGTTGCTCATGTCACTGATGCACCACAGTGTGCCAATGGCACACTTGTGATGTCCTCCACGAGGACTTAAAAGAACCCATTTTTTCCGGGTTCTTTTTGGTGCGGAGGGACGCTGCGCAGTTTGGCTGCTGTGGCGTCCCTCGGCAACAAAAACAGATGGCTCCAGCTCACCTTTTCAGGCGGTCTGTCCAGCCCCAAAGAAAGAAAGAAAGAAAGAAAGAAAGAGAGGCTTGCCTCCTTCCAGGTATTTATATCCTCATAAACTGACTTGTTGTCCATGCCTCTGTAAGAAGAACCTATCTCATGCATAGGCTTTTGAGCTGGAGGAATATCTTTGAGTTGGAAGGGACTTTTTTCGGAAGGTCATCTACTTGTTTTCCCCATTCAGCACCATCATCTTCATCTGCAGCATCCCTGACAGATGGTGGTCCAGCTTCTTCTTAAAAAGCTCCAGTGAAGGAGAACTAACCTCCTGTCTGTTCTGTTATTGAACACTTGCTAGCCACTAGGACATTTCTCCTCACACTTATGCAAAATCTGCTTCCTTACCTTTTCTATTAATATTCATCTCACTACAGGATGGGAAAGGGTGGGGAGTGTAGAACATATCACAAATCTTTCTGTAATGGTGGACAGGCAACAGTTTCTCCTGCATTATCACTGTTTCCAAGCAAGATGGAGTTCCCCAAAAGCGTTATCTGTTTTTAAGGAATGATCTGCCAGAAAAGACTTGTGAGCTCAAGATGCTATCTGAGGTTAAGTCAGCAGTAAAGACAAGTCTTTCCCAGCAGGCCTATCCAGATTATTTTAAAAAGTATGGTTTTTAAAGTATTCATGAGTGGATTTTAATATGTGTTGGTTCTATATGCTCCTTTTAACTGTTGTTGTGTGATGTGTTTTTTATTGCTGTTCCCCACATCAATCTGCAAGGACAGGCAGGTAATAAATAAAGTAATAATAATAATAATAATAATAATAATATACTGCCAGCCAACAGTGAGACTTCTCTCCCTTCAGGGCACAGCAAATTATATGGCAAATCATCATCATCATCATCATCATCATCATCATCATCATCTACATCTTACACATCTGTAAACAATAATGTAAGTAAATCATACTGAGAAGCAATTAAGGACAGTGGGCCCTTGGTATTCACTGGCATTTGGTTCCAGCACTTCTCCATGGACACCAAAATCTGTGGATGCTCAAGTCCCATTAAATACAAATACAGTGAAATGGTGACCCTTGTATAAAATGGCCAAATCAAGGTTTGCTTTTTGGAATTTATATCTTTTAAAAAATATCGAGTTGTGGATGTTTGAATACATGGATAAAAAAATCCGTGGACATGGATGGCTGACCGTAATTTTTAATGAGAAGAGACCAAGGTGGGAGAAGATGGGAATAGCAGTCCAAGAACCATTGGATTGCTTCCTTCCTTCCCCATCCCTGCCTTTATATGTCTTTTGTTTGAACCTGAGTCAAAACTCTAAATGGGGTAAATCATAAAGACTTGATTATTAGGGTTGTTGGGGAAGTAACCAAGAAAACGTATCTGGAATGTAACTTTGAGTAAGAAAGAGTGGTCTGTGACTGGAAAACATTATTATTCATTCAGTAGTTATGAAGTGATGGATTGGGTTTGTTCCATGAAAGTCGCCATTCCCTATATGACTTTCCTTCCAAGCGTGCGCAGAGGTGTGCTAATGCCTCCGGGTTCACGCTGCTTAAAGTTAATTCAGGAACAGGTATATGATTCAGTCTGTCAGCTGTGCGCCACAGCACCATTCTGGCCATCGCCGTCATGCTGATGGCATGTGGGTTTCTCTTTCCCATTTTAGCAAGCGCTGGGGAAGCAATTTCCAGGACCATTTTGTGTCGACATGCTATTCTGTGGCTTTTCCCTCACTTTGGGTGGAAGTAGGTTTGTTCTGAAAAAAGCTGGGTTGCTAGCTGGCATCCTATTAGTGACTTACAAAGACATGTGCTGGTCTATGACCGTAATAAAGATGAATTGAGCTGAACTTACAAAGGCATCCTGTGTAACCCCCTTTCTCAGTTGTTGAGGATGCTGAAATGAAACAACAACAATGATAATAATTCTTACCTGCCTCTTTCCATGGTAGGGAATAACAACAGACCAACAAATGTACAACATCAGTTAAAAACAAACCTCAGTTTATTAGAACAAACAAGACACATGAATATTATTAAAATCCACTTTTAAAATTTAAAAAGTAAAAGTCCACTGGATAGGACTGCTGGAAGAGATGGGTCTTTAATGCTGATTTAAATTCGGACAGCATCTCCGTGGAGGCCAAGATGATTAAACTGAGGCTGTAAGGGATGAAAAGGGATGAATCCTTGGAAAAGACAATAATGCTGGGAAAGCGGGACCTTTGGTCTTACTGATGCTTCGGACTTCAATTCCTAGAAGCCGAAGCAAACACAGTTAATGGGAAGGGATTCTGGAAGATCAAATGTAAGGTATCCAGAGGACCAAAGGTTGAGAACCACTGCAATAGAAAGAGAGGAAGACCACATGCCAGATGTATGGACTCCGTCAGGGAAGTCACCTACAAAAGCTAAGTAGAACAGTGAAGGATAGGGGGGCTTGCAGATGTCTCATCCACAGGGTTGCCATGAGTTGAGGTGGGCTCAAGGGCAGCAAACAACAGTGCATTCAGCTGCCAAATCTCTTCTAGCAGGTTGTTCTACAATCTTGAGGTGGCTGAAGACAAAGCCTTTGGATGACAGTTGCCACCCTAATCTTTGCTGACCCTGGAGAACCTGAGTGTATGGGTCGGAGCGGGGTAACCTGGGCCCAAGCCATGCAGGGTTTTAAAGCCCTACCATCGATACAATGAGCCTGTTCCTCTGCAGCATACTTTCAGGAGTTGTGTAAGTACTTTGCTTGCCGTAAAATGTGAGGGGATTGGTATGATGTAGAAATGGCGATTGCTGATTCTTGGTGATCTCAGAGCTAGCCAGGCTAGGGAGCTGCATTCCAACAACAGCTGGAGAACCACTGCATTCCCACATCTGCATGGAGCCAGATGGACTTCACTTGGAGAAGAGCCAGTGATGAGACAGAAAGTTTGAAGCGTGTCTCTGCTCTACGTAATACTCTTCCCAGTTCTGTATCCTCTTTTGCCTCCCAGAAATGTAGGGAGAGGGGGCAAGACAAGGAAGCAGCAGTTGGCTTTGGCTCAAAGAGAGGAAGAAATGAGTGTGTGATCACAGAGGGCATGCATCCTCCTTTTCTTTCCCCATGGAGCCCAGACCACCTGCATTTTCATCATCTGATCTGTCTCCTTCTTCCCTTCTTCCCTACAGTACCTCATTCAATAAGAGCCAGATGGTATGTGAGCAACCCTTATGTACATGGATGCCACTTGCAGGACTATGTGGCTCTATCTCCATGAATGCTATTGTATAAATGAAACAATATAATAGGCTAGAGTATGGCCTGTGCTTACAAAACAGAGGTGGAAATAGGGTAGCCTTCCATATGTTGTTGGAGAGTGGGTTTCATGGCCTCGCTAGGCCATGAAACCCACTGGGTGATCTTGGGTGAGTCACACATTCTCAGCCTCAGGGGAAGGCAATGACAAACCTCCTCTGAACAAATCTTGTCAAGAAAAAGCTACGACAGAGTCACCATAAGTCAGGACGGACTTGCAGGCACACAATAACAACAAACATGCTGGCTAGGAATGATGGAAGTTGCAGTCCAACTGGAGGGACATACGATTTCCAGCTCTGTTCCAAAGGAACCCTCTGGTAAATATTGCTTATCTCACCTGTTGCACTTAAATATTTGTGAGTGAGATATCGTCCTACTGTTTTCTGCTCCATTTCTGGAAGATCCCTTACCTTCCATTCAGTGATGGCTTTTTGGTTTGATCATTATTTTTGGCCTAAGCCGACACCTCCTGCTCTTGTGTTTTGGATTTCAATGGCTTCAATGCATTTTGCTCTCCATCGTGTGCTTACCCACAGCTCCGCTGCCGCTCTCTGATGCTCAGAGAGGATTATTTCCCCTATGCAGGTGGCGAATAATGAGCCACATGTGGGGAGTATTCAGTGCTTGATGCCCAGAATTCCAGCTGGGTTCAGTAGATTGTTATTCACTGATTAGATAGGAAATACAATCCTCCTTTCCCTTGAATGGTATTCATATGAGGACCCTCAGCCTAGCTGGTTATTCAGCTACAGTGCCCCCAAAGCCGCTGCTGCACATTATTGTGAACAACAAAACCCTCAGAGACGGAAACAACTTCAGTGTGAATATGTTTGAGCCTTTGAGCGCTCACTGAAGTAGCATCGCTCCCTCTCTTTTGTGACACTTCATCTGACCCTCACGCTGCTACAGAGAAGAAGGCTAGAGAGTTCAACAGAGCCAAAGGAACATGTAAGATTGAAGCAAGACCTCAGCTTGCTGGCAGGGATCCTTATTAAATTGTGGCCATAATAACAGGCTGTCACTCTGTAGGAATGGACACATGCTTTGTTTCCCTTCTTTGCTTTGCCCTGCCTTCCTTTCCTTTGAATCCTCACTCCTTTCCCTTTCCATTAAAAAAGGTCTTAGGAAATAGGTATTCGGAGCACAACAAATAATTGGGAAGGCATGTTCAACTCCAGTCATGTCATAGGGAACAGGGCATCTCATCTCCACAGTCCTCACCATGAAACACAACAAAACAAAACCACCCTATCAGTCCTTCCCTCCAGTTAGTAGTTGGGTCCAAGGGGTGAAGAAGGAAGGAGTTGGTTGTAGCAGCATCTACCATCTTCTCTAGAAGATTTCTCTCTACAAGGTGTCAAGTGTTCAGAATGGGGCAACGGTGGTGCCAGAAGGTCTGGGGAATGGAATCCTAAATGCATCTGAAACCATCTCATTTCTCCTATTATTTTCATGAAGATAATGTTATTGCAACATTCTCAGTGCCCTTGGAGCTTCTATGGGGCTATATGTATGGGCCAATAGGCCTGTGTTTCCCCCAACTTCGGGTCGTCCTGTTCAAATGATGCAGGCCAATATCCTTAGACCGGGATCAGAAAGATCAGGTGCTGATCCTGTGGTCCCTGGTCTAATCCAGGCTCAAAGGGGCCTTAGCGTGGGTCTAAAAGTGTCTAAGGAAACTCTGCAGCAACATCTGGAAGACTGGATCGCTACTTGCACCTCTTATCTCCCTCCACCATCTCCTGTACCAAGAAGACCACCATTGCAACCTCCGTTGTGGAAAGGGGATGCCTTGGGGTTACCGGCGCATGCTCTACCATCTGTAGGATGAGAAGCAGTCCTTCCCGTGAGATCTCAAGAGAAAACTTGGTACATTTTCTTCTCCACTGCTGACACAAGACAAGCCTGGGAACAAGCATGCCAAATGGGGAAAATTTGCAGCCAGTTTAGGAACAGGAATCCATAGGTATATATCCTGGGTTCAGTTTGTACAATGGGCCTTGTTATCCGCTGGGGTTTGGTTCCAGGACCTCCCTCCCCCATGGATAACAAAATCTGTGGATACTCAAGTCCCATTCAAACCAATGGCATAACAAAATGGTGTCTCTTATATAACATGGAAAATCAAGGTTTGCTATTTGGAATTTATGCTTTTTAAAAAATATTTTCAAGCCATGGATGCTTGACTCTGTGGATAAAAAAAATCCGTGGCTAAGGAGGGATGACTGTATTGTAGATGTGGATCCCCCCCCCTCTCAAATTGGGGGAGTTAATAGTCCAAACCTCCACAATTCCAAATTCAGTCCTGTCTCTAGGCTTAAAAAGATGTTCAGTCTTATCACCACATGCTGGTTCCCTACCCTTCTTTACAGAAGACAGAGGTCAGTTTGAAGTCACCCTGGAGAAAAGTCCTCTTTTTGAAAACTTCCTTCATGATGGAATATGTTTGTAAGACTGTTGGAATAAAGTCCAGTTTAAGGAGAAACTTAAGAAGAGAGGGCAGAACAGAGGTCTTGGAGCAGCTCATTGACACTTAGCCCATGGACAGCAGAAGGATTGCAGCTTCTCCCTGCTCTAGCAAGGTGCATTGCTTTTCCATTAAAATTACAGCAGTTATGGAAAATTGAGGTCATTATTTCTCAAATAGCACCTCGTGCTGTACATTAGCACATGCATGTTATGTGCAAATTTGGATTCTCCTTTGTCCTGTGGTTTGGTGATGCATTTGCTCTTTGTTTATCCTTTCAGAAGTGGCTAGCCAACATTATCTATTGGACACTGTGACCTTGTTTCATACGTTGCTCTGATTATGAAGGAAAGGAAAATCAGAAGAAGGAATTCTCTGCTGAACTAGAAACAGGTAGATAGGCACCTGTACCTGTTATTGGCTTAATGCATATGCAAGTTCCTCTATGGATGCAGTTGGACATTTTAGTTTCATGTAGGATGTCCATATTCAGCTTAAAGTTGTGGGAAAGGAGTTATTTGTAGGGCACTAGTGCATTGTACATGCAGATGCACATCATGTACAGTGCATTGTGCATACATATGTGCTTTGCATTGCGTATGCATGTTTGGCTGCTCATTCAGTTGTGTGATATTTCATTTCAATAATGAGGTGGCATCACACAATCCTTAGATAGCTCCATGAGGGTAAAAGTAATATTCTGTCTTTTTGCAGGAGGATCTCAACCTTTGAGAAAATGGCCAGCTTTTGCATTAAAAACTGATGGATTATTGGTTTTTTTTGGGGGGGGAACAAGATTTTCACAAAACAACCATTTTCTGTGCACAATGGTCTTTTTTCGTTTTACACAAAACCAAGATTTTGCTCATAATGGAGGGCATCAGACAAAAAAACCTCCACAAAATCACGGAAAGTGCAGAAGAACCCCTACTTTCAACCAAACAAGAGAAAACTTTTGAAAGTATTTGTTTCTGCGTGCAAGAGTGAAACAAATGAAGATTTGCATCTCTAGGCTGGAAGCTGCTGAACTCATCCAGGCATGTGTTCAGTGTTTGATCCCTTTTCTCAGCTCTTCTCTTTTGTAAGGTCACAGAGGAAGGTTCAGTGGATAAATCCTGTTCCTCAGATATGAAATCACAGCATTTACATGCCCAGGACAGTGCAGAAGGCTCAGCTTGGTCGATTTCTGCAGAAAGAGGTCATAAAGTCTTCATGGAGCATGCATTGTTTAAAAAAAGAAACAACCCTTTGCAAGATATTGCTAAGAAGATTATTCACTATCAGCCAAGGAAGCAAGGATCTAATCCAACTTCTTGGCAGCCCGTTTTTTACCACAAAAAAAAATGACGTTGTTTGTGAGCAGCAGATAATAAGCCTAATCTTCTGCTAGTTGTGCATTCCCTAAATGTGGTTGCTTCACTGCTTCTGAAAGCAAAGAGAGTGATCAGAAAGGAGATAATTCTCCCCCTCTCTCTGCATCTTGCTTTCTTTCCAGTCTAAAGCAAAAAACCTTTAATATTCTGCAGCTCCTTCAGACGGAGCTAGACCTCCTAATGGCTTTAGAGAAGAGGGAGCTGGAAGGGATGTATTTCAGGCATATTTTGCTGTCTCTGCTAATAACCAAAAACACTGAACTACTAACATTATCAACCTTGGATGTCATTTCATACTAATTAGAATAGCAGAGGGCCAGCCTAACAAGATCAGACCATTCCCGCCGACAGCTGACGCACTAATGCATGTCCTGCTTATTGTAAGCTGTGTTTAAATTGTATCGGGGCTGGAGTTATACATGATCTGACATCAGCTACGGGAAGGAGATTTATTCTCCCCCTCCCATAAAGTCTACTGCTACGACTTTTCCAGGGATTAAACTTTTACTGCCCAACTCTTACGGCGCACAAAAGGAACCAAGCTGCCCTCCGTTTTCTGTACATCTAAGATAAGCCCATTTATGTTTGGGTAGTTCAGGAACCCTACCTGACCCGAGTTGCCTATAGACTGGAAGGGAAATAGGTGGAATTAAGTATGAGATTTTAACCGCTGCTTGGATTGCCTTAAAAATCAGGGCTGGACATAATGTGGCCAGTGAACCATATGTGGACCCTGCATCTCATTTGCTTGACCCTTGAAGCCCCCATCAGTTTCACAAATCCTCCCAACCACACCAATTTTTATTTTCATAACATTTTTGGCATTGTTTGCCTGCAAACAGTGGAGGTCCTCCAGGTTTCCAAACGTGAAAACATTTGAAAACACCCCACCCTACCAATATTACCTCCCCTCCAGAAGCCATCACGGCCCCTAAATGCATCTGTTCTCCACTGTATTTCTTCTCAAAATGGTGGCAGAAACCAAAACAACATCAATTCCATAGTTTTTTGTGGGGTTTTCAGGCCATGTGGCCATGCTCTGGAAGAGTTTATTCTTGACGCTGCTGGTGAAACATCAGGAATAAACTCTTCCAGAACATGGCCACATAGCCTGAAAACCTCACAAAAAACTATGGATGGTGGCCATGAAAGCCTTTGACTTCACAACCTCAATTTCAGCTAGAGTTTTGAGGAGGAGTACAGAAAACAATGAAAGGATTTAGGCCAGCCCTGATGTGTGCATGTGCTTGTGTTTGTATGTCCTGAAGGCATCAGAGGGATTAACCCCTGTCCCTATGCAATTTTTTAAATAAATGCCTTGGGACCTGATTTTGGAAAGGGCCACCTGTTTCTTTGCTGGCCTGTCCAGATGTCAAGATTTCAAATCAAAGACCGACTGACCTTCTCTGGACACACTCCATCTTGGTAATATCTTCCTTGATCTGTAGGGCCCAGAGCTGGACACAGTATTTTAGGTGAGGTCTGAGCAAAGAAAACAACATGGCACTACTCCTTCCCTTTTATACTCTTCTTGATGCAGCCTAGAGCGGCATTTGCTTTTTTGGCAGTACATTACACTACTGATTCATTTGACGCAATGGGACTGATAGGACTCTCTTTGTCTAAGTCTGAAAATCATTTGGCTCCAAGGATAGGTAGGTGCTTAACTAACCACCAGGTTGCCACTCAAGTCAAAACCACTGAAAACGTAACTTGAATGTTGCCAGTCTAAAGGAAGAAATTGCTTCCAGTCCTGAAGTGCCCACAGCTCCATGTAGATCATTACAATCCACCGCCCGCTCTTCAAATTAAAGGACTACTTGACTCTCTTTCAGAATCCTGCTTTTTTCCAGGGTCAAAGTAGTAAGCTACAATTCAGTCAAGTAATTGACTTCAATCTCAAGAAGTCACTGCAGGAGCCAAGCTGCTGCATCTTTCATTTTGATCCCAGCCCTGGGTCTCCAAGTGACATGATTGCTTCTGTATTTAAACCTTTTAGCAAAAAAGGTTTCTAAATCAAACATGAACATTGCAAGGACTATCCCCTTCCCTGCTAAAAACAAACAAGAGAGCTGGGGTGGCATTGGAGTATTGAACTCATAGCATTGCACTGGCTGTCAATATGTTTATGGTCTGCACCAAGGTACTTGGGATGACATCTAAAGCCTCAAACAGTTTGAGACGCAATACTTGAGGGTCTTCTCCATAAGTGCTGGGGTTGAATGACCCTTTCACAGGGGTCACCTAAGACCATCGGAAAACACATATTTTATATTATTATATTAATAATTTAATGGTTGGGGGTCACCACAACATGAGGAACTGTATTAAAAGGTTGCTGCATTAGGAAGGTTAAGAACCACTGATCCATGCTATAGAAATGATGCAGTTTGATAGCACTTTATGTGCTGTCACTTCATCCTATGGAAATTTGGGATTTTTAGTTGTACAGTGTGCCCGTGTCATATGCGGGTGCGCTATACGCGGCTTTCAGCTTACCCTGAAAGCCACACCGAGTGCCACATCCCATTCAGATGAATGGGGCACATGCGTGTGGCATGCATGCACCGCTGCGCTGCCGCACCGCTGCATGCACAAGCCCCATTCACTTGAATGGGGCTTGAGCATGCATGGTATTTGGCTTATGCAGGGGGGTCCGGAACGGATCCTCCACGTAAGCCAAGGGCGGACTGTACTAGATCTTTCACCTTCTCTGCCAAAGAGTACTGGTGCCTCGCCAAACTGCAAATCCCAGGATTCTGTCGGATGGAGCCATGGCAATTAAAGTGGTGTCAAAAATACATTGTTTCCACAGTGCAGATTCACCCTTCGATAGCAGCAGCTTGTTACAGAGTCAGTTTGATTTCCTGGGACTGAAGCTAATAAACTTCTGCAGCACGGTTAACAAAAGGATGCAAGGGACCTTTCCCCCCTTCTCCTTCTTACAAATAATTTGAATAAGTCATGCGGAGATGCTTCCTTCTGTGATACAGATTAGTTAATTGGTACCAAATCCATTGCTTAAAGCGGTCGGTCAGCAGCCCCACAAAGAGCAAAATTTCTACCGTCCTGGAGATGAAAAGGTTTTAATCTGCATCTCCTTCAATGGCAATAGATTTCAGACTTCTTTGCATCATATATTTTTCATATATTAAATCCTATGCAATCAGATAGACAGACAGACAGAATGTATCCTGGGCAGTCAAATAGATAGATAGACAGACAGACAGATAGTTTAAGACTGCATCCACACTGCAGAAATAATCCAGTTTGACACCACTTTAACTGCCATGGCTCAGTGCTACTAAATTTTAGTGCAATGTAGTTTGTCATTGCACTAGAGCACAGACAAGGCTAAATGTCTCCCCAAACTACAGTTCCCAGGATGATATAGCATGGAGCCATGGCAGTTAAAGCGGTATCAACCCCAGATTATTTCTGCAGTGCAGATGCAGCCGGAGTCTTGAATTGGCATAGAGGGGAGTTGATTTTTGCAGGCAGGATGTTTGTACCTATTCAAAGTGCTGGTCATGATCTATAAAGGCTTATATAGCTTTGGTCCAGACTATCTAAAAAACTGTGGCCCAGTACAGATAGGTGCTTTGCACTGGCCTGAGGCTAAAATTAGAGTTAGGTAGGGTTGGACGTCCACACACACCCAGCCCTACTATCAGTGCCCGTGTGCCATCCTGCCATGCTCCTGTCCACACAGGGCGTGTGATGATGACATCCGTGTGGTGCAGTGCCCAAACAGCACCATGCCGCACGGACATCATCATCGTGCACAAGCGCGCCAATGGTGTCCTACGTGTGGCCTAAAAATACTGAGCGGGTTCTTTTTAGGCCTCCCAGAGGCTGCATGGTGTGGTCTCCATCTGGGGCAGAAAGGGATGGCGTCTCACCGACCTTTCTGCCAATCTGTACAGCCCCAAAATCTCCCCATATAAACCTACCAGAACTTTAAGGTCTATGGAGAAAGGCTTTTTCTTGCACCTTCCATCATCACAGGTATGCTTGGCAAAGACACAAGAGAGAGCCTTCTCAATGGCTACTCCCAACCTCTGGAACTCCCTGCCACAGGAGGCTATATAATGCCCTATAGCGCCCTACATGGCCTATAAAGCTTTATATGGCTTTGGTCCAGACAATCTGGAAAACCTTACTTCCCAGTATGAACCTACCAGAACTTTAAGGTCTACAAGAGATGGCTTTTGCTTGGACCTTCCAGTATCACAGGCACATTTGGTGTGGACAGGAGAGACAGCCTTCTCTGTGGCTGCTCCTAACCTCTGGAACTCCTTGCCGAAGGAGGCTAGGCTATGGAAGTTATAGGCCCATAGAATGGTAATGCGCATGGATGCACATTGTTCATGGATAAGCCTTAGACTGCAGAAACAATGTTGTGCGACACCACTTGAATTGCCATGGCTCAATGCTATGGAATCTGGGAATTGTAGCTTATTGTGGCAGCAGACTTCTCTGGCAGAGAAGGCTAAATGTCTCACAACACTGTGGCATCAGACTGGATTGTTTCTGCAGTGCGGACAGCCCACAAATACCTCCCATGAGATGCAGGGCATGCCCTTATTAACTTGTTTTATTTTCGTCGTGAAGTTATGTGTCTGGATTTCCCCACTTTCCTTTGGCTTGATTTTTACTTGGTTTACTCATTGGCTTGGAAGTAAGAAAAATAATGTGTCAATCTTTTATTAATGATGCTCTCAGTATTGTCATCTTTCACCATAGTATATTTAATGCAATACAACTGGCTTTCTGTAGATGTTTTTCTCCCTTATTCCTCTTTGCTGGAATAGCCTCTGCATTTATTTAAGGAATATTTCCCTGTTATTCTTGCATTCTTCCATGTCCTCCTTTCTCTCCTTTTCTAGCAACCAATTGGTTCTGCTCCTAGGTGAACTGTAAAACTTTGAAATTAAATGGGTTTATTTTAATAATGTTTCATGCTTGACTGTTCAATGAAACTTTGCATTATATTCCGGGCAACTGACATTTATTTTTTTTTATGTCATATTCATGGGAGGTTTATGCCAGAAAATGTCATTACCACTATTCCTTTGGTTAGTGCAATGTAATTTAAGAAGTCACTTCTTTTTAGGATAACGTCCTAATTATTCATCACAAGGAAACCTCCGGATGTGTCTCAAGGAAGTATTTAAATTGTCAAAGTCTTGAAATTTATGGTCGGACTTAAAATCATGATGGGTGTTGCATGTATTCTACGCATCATTTGGGAATTAGAGCAGGAGCTCGTGAAATAAAAGCTCAATAAATCACAGAAATAATGGCTTCAAAGGGTGAATGGGGAGGAGGGATCATTACTCTTTTTCCCCACCATTGATTGTCAAACCTACAAATATACTAATCTAGAACAAGGATGCACAAAGCTCAGACTACCCAAGATTATTTTTGGGTCTCCAAGAGGCCCTTCAGGAATATATATACTGGCCTCTCTTTTTCACGGATCATTCTGGACCCCCTTGCGAAAATGGAGTTTCACCTATATTCAAGCCCCATTGGTGTGAATATAGGCGCAGGTGCGCTTCCCATTCATTTTCCCTCTATTCGTCCCTTGCGCATAAGCGAGGGACGCGAGTATTAAGACCACAAGAATGGAAGGAGGACTCTGTACACACACACACACACACACACACACACACACACACACAGAGTCCTACCTCCATTCTTGTGGTCTTCATACTTGCGTTCCTTGCTTATGGGCAAGGGAAGAATGGAGGGAAAATGAATGGGGAGCGCACCTGTGCCTATATTCACACCAATGGGGCTTGATGGTTCTGATGGTTCTGTGGTTCTGGACCATTTTAGGCTCAGGAAAGGCAACAAAAGAAAACAAAACAGGAAACCAATCTCCTGATGTAAAAAAACCTGCCATTTGGACTGCATTCACACTGCAGAAATGATGATGATGATGATGATGATGATGATGATGATGATGATGATGATGATGATGAT